>NC_051141.1:346345-542000 GCF_014839805.1 Manduca sexta | reverse complement strand
CCATCAGTAAACCTGTGCCAGATGATGGAATATCTTTCATTACTTTTCCTTTTACCTTTTTGTTCGATTAGTAATATGTGCTTATTTACTTCTGCTATAAATATAACATTGCATGTGCATATATATTACTTATATCGCCTGTTTACCGAGTGCTCATGTCATGGCCTTCTATTAATTAAACCGCGGATTCCAATTAAGATTATGCATTAAGTAAATACAACATAAATGGTTTGCATAGTAGACATACATATCTGTTTATCTATATAACTATGTTTAAGGTTAAAGATATTCAGCAAAAATGAAATATTCATGTGTTATTCCGACGAATTTATATTTTGTTCAAATATGAAACTCAACAGATTTTTAATCGTTGACTATATTTTTAAAACAAATAACTTGGTAATTTTAACATAATTTTAAAGAACCTGTCAATGTGTTAACTATTAAAGTTACAGATTATCGAAAAACCAGCTTTCAACAATTTCAATAACAACAATTTACATCAAAATATTTTTTATATTATTGATAACACCGCACTGCATCACACTTTATTCGCCAAATGCGCTGTCTGACGCACCGTCTGGCGAAATTTTGACTACACGCTATATTATAATTCAATCTCACTCTTGACTACGATTTTGAGGAGACGTTTAATGCGTTGGAAAAGAAAAGACAAAAGACATGACTTTTCTGTTTTGCATCGTGACGTTCCTATACATTTTGTATGAAAGAGTCGCAGAAAAGGCATATGTTCGCGCCCCGGCCGCGTCTTACGTCTTTTCTGTCTGTCCAGCACATAAAGTATTGTAGTATTAGTTGTTACTTAAGCGCCGGTTATCAGCTAGGCTAGTCCTGTTGGATCAACAAAACTCAGATGTCTTCCGTCATATGCTGAGACTTAAGATATCAATTGACTTGTTCTTGATATATGTTTTTTTAAATAACGAAGTTCATATTACGATGCTGTATTTAACTCGACAGCGTTCAGCTATCGCATCTCAGGGCGAAATTAAGTTCTATTAACACGGCTCTATGTAACTCTAGGCTTCTGTTAGCAATATGGCAAAGTTCGGGTGATTAAGTACTTTTTATTGCAATTGAATGACAAGACGATCATGTCGCTTGCCTGATGGTAAGCAATTCAGCCGCCCGTACACCCAGTCCTGGATTTGTAAATAGGCCGTATAGGCCGCGGCCTTACAAACAAATGGAAAATTATTAAGTATTTTAGTACATAAATAAACTTATCTATATGGGGCGGCGGAAATAAAGTGGCCTACACTCATAAAAAATATAAATCCCCGGCACTGAATACACCATAGCAACACCATACCGATCTTTGAATTAAAAAGTACTGCGTTGTGCTCCACTGCGCTTCTCACTCAGAGACGTAAGATGGTAAGCCTAATGCCCAGGAATTCTTTAATTTCCTTCGAACCGGAACACAACGCATGCTCACAGCTGGTGCTTAAAGTAACAGATTACGTTGGTACCCAGAGACATTAAACTATATAGTTTTTGGTTAAACGGCCCCTGCATACGAGAGACCTACAACTAGATATAGAGACGGGTTACGCAGACCTGGCTGGTACCTGGTATATACCTGTGGCACAGACAGACAGAGCGGCGCGGAGTCACCATAGACCTCGATAGTTAATACACTTTTACGGAACCCAAAAAATTAATCTTAATGATACATTTTGTTTTAGTCTTTTTATATCTAACATCCTGTTTATATAGAATAAAAGAGTAACAACAACATAAGTAATATGACAGTAAGTTAGGTGTGGGATTAGCGAGCGCACTTTCGGCGCCGGCACGCTCTACTGTTGTCCCACTGTCTCCACTGACTGATTTACTGGCGAGTGGCCGAGTGATGCGCGAAGCGGTGGGGAAATTCATTTTCATATATTTTGAACAATGGTATAGTTGTTATGTAACACTAGAGTAGCGAAGCGTAGAAAATCCAGAGCCCTGAGGTGCAGAGCAAGGGATTCCCTGTACCACGCGTATTCTTGGCGATTCTTACGTATATTGTAATTAAAATTGGCATAATATAAAATGCTATTCCGCGCTAATTTCACAAAGATAACGTAACACGACCGAGTTACGAGTTTACACTGTCATAGAGATTAAGGCACCTGGCGTCCTCTTATAATTGTTAACGCTAACGTTATCGTTATCGATAAGTCTATCGCTAGGAGATGTCATTCTTTTATTCTGTTTTCTATTACGTTTTAGAAAAGCATCTTGGCCCTGATGTGGATTTGCAATGCGTTTCCTTTAGTGATATTTATAAAGACACCTTTTTATTATTTCAAAATTTGGAGATATATTGGCACTGCTGGGTAAAGGCTTCTCTCTCCAAATACCTCAAGTTCCTTATTAGCTCACTTAACTAACAAGATATTAATAACTATATATATTATAATCATTTCTTATGTTAACGCGAATGTTAGACATTAAAATTAAACTATTTTTCGGATGATATCTCGGTTTTAGTATAGACTTCGAGACACTATGAGCTCATTCTGCGTAGACCCGACGACAAAAAGCTAAAATTTTAAAAATTGTATAATTGTAAAATGTAGGTAGATATTGTATCGTTGATTTTGCGGATGACCAACACCTCAGTCCCCCGTGTACATGAACGCTGCAGTCTTCGAAACGTCGGGAGAAAAAGTAAAATATTAAAATTTAATATATATAATAAATTAATAAGTCTCCATATAATCAGACTTCATAAAATCTATTATAAGCCGCCGCCCGCTCCGCTTATGATTATGCCCGAGCCCGTCGCGGCGCGGTCGCGTCACGCGTTTGCCTTATCCAAACAAGCGGCACTAAGTTTAACCACAGCCCACCCCTCCACTTGAGAGGGTTAATTTTATTAAAGCTACATTTTCTAAGTGGATCGCTTTATGTATTCCTCCGAGTATTTTTGTTAGACAACTGTTTGGAATTCAGGGCGTTGGTTTGAAGCGCTGTGATGTCGCGGATTTCATTCCAGTTCAATTCCGAAGCTACATTCAATTGTATCATTATTTATACATATAAAATATATGAAGGTAAATAATATAAATAATTAAAATTATTTGATTTCATAATTATTGCATGAAATTTTCTATGCCACCGAACTAAAATACATTTTATTTGTAAGTAAAGCTTTACGAAGATTTTACATCACCATCTAATAATCGAGACATAAATTAATTATACGAGAATAAACTGCTTTAGACTGCATGATTGAACTGAAAAGGTGTATTTTTTTTAACACTTACATATTCATTGGAATAAAACTGATTTTGTCACGGTTATTTATATTATAATTTTTTCCCAATATTTCGCAGACTTAGCAGCCTTCATGGTCACCAAAAACTTTTATATTCACTGACGCTGACGTTATATGAAGTTCTGAAAACTTATAAGAAATAAATTTATTTTCCAAAATGTTACACTTCTTATAACAATTAGCAACGATATCCACACGAAGCTATGCCTGTATCGTGGACATCAAAAACAAAGTTTAATAGGACAAACCATATACCATCTAAATTGGAAGTTTCGAACAATCTGCTAACCTGCATAACGCAAGCGTGACTTACTAGAGAGTACTTCTTTCTATATGTGGATTAGGACAACATATTATGTTTAAGGTTAGGAGGCCTATACCATTTATAGAGGCGAATTCTTTTTGCGATTTCGGGCGCTCTAATCTAGAGGAAGCATTTAGGTAAGAGTGTCAGAAAAACCCTATTTACCTCTACGGCCATTAAAGCAGTCATCTGATTAGAACGCCCGTAGTTGCCAAAGGACGGATATGCCCCCGTAGATGAAATAGGGCCTTCACCTTATATGGTTTTAGCGCATTAACGTATATTGTATAGACACGAACGTCCATATAAACTAGTTGTTCAACATCTGAATTAAAATGGCTACCAAAATGTCACTGTTATAACGTATTTATTCACTTGAACAACAAATAATTTAACTTATTTGACTAATATTTTTTATTCACATCCAAGTTTTCACTTAGACTCGTTTTTATATTATGAGCGCCACTCCGTACATAACCACAAGCATCAATATTGCTACCACACTAAAATCAGTTTGAATGGATGACAGTTCAATTCAGTGGAACACAGTGAATGTTTGGAACGCCAAATCCAGTACGTAGTACATATATATCGACGTTTTACTAGTCCCTGCTCGCAAGACTACAGATATCGTACACATTTTTTCCTTTCCTTTAAAAATATAATATCTAGATTTTATAATGCTTAATGCAACTTTTAAAAAATAATATTATCATCATTAAACACTATTAATAAAAGAGGTTATTGTTTATATCAGCAACTATAACAATATTATGCTTACCCGGAAAGAGAATAGGTGAATGATTATAAATTACTGGTCTCTCATATTATGTGAGAGTCCACCTGGGTAGGTACCACCGCAATGTCTATTTCTGCCGCTAAGCATCAGCGTGTAGTCACTATTGTGTTTCGCCTTTCGAAGAACATTGTAGCCAGTGTAACTATTGGACATAATAAGACTTAACATCTCAGAATGGCGTGCGTAGTGGAATACCAAACAATACTTTGTAATTCAAGGTGTTGGATGGTGTTTCTACACTTTATAGGCGGTCATATCGCTTACCATCAGGCGGACAACAAGCCCGTCTCGTCATTCAAAGAAATAAATGGACCACTTATTTGTGTGACGTAATAAAAAGAACCAAATAATGATTATTTAACATTCTATTAACTATAAATATGTAAATTTAACCCCATTTCAGAGACGGCAAAATCATTTTCCCAGATCGAATTTGAAAAACAACATCCCTCACCTCAAAATTTAAAATAAACTATGAGAAACTTTCCCACAATTCCGAGGTAGCTGCCAACTTTAAGAATAAAATAAATAAAATGTTGTTTATGGAAAAGATCCACAAACAAACAAACACGGGCCGACAGTCGACACGAGATTAGATTGACAGTAAAGCTGTGAACGCATCCACGATCACCGAACATTGTTCACGAACATTCGTTGTTCGTTAAAGAGTTATATTCGGAATTTTAGATTTCGATAGATCAATTCACGCATGGTTTGCCGATATTCGTCGCGTAATATATTCGAAGACGTAGACAAGTCAGAGATACACTAACAGTTTGTTTATATGACAGAAAACTCTCGGGTAATTTACGATCCTTAAATCGACTTATTTTTTAATTATAATTGAAAAAAAATCATAATTCTATTCCCGATTTGGAAATCAAATTCAAGACTTTACAGATGTTCCTAAGTTTGCTGCTACAGATAGTAAAATTACTAAATGATTAGAACAATGGCGTATGGTAAAATGAAATTTCCGAAATGGGATCAATGGGGACACAACTTAGTGAGTGGGTTCTGGTGATAATTAGATTCAACAGAAATTCTACATAGAGGTAAGCCGGCGGGAATCGGGCTATATAGACTTTTCGCCACTGGAATAGAATAAGTTAACATACCACAAATTAATTTAGATTAACAATCGAGATTTGACAATCGATTGCACTGATCATAGCTTGGGCAATATTCTACATGACTTGATTTTCGACCATAGTCCATAAAGACCATATAAGTACCATCATGATGCATGTATTTAACAGACACTAAGGGCAATGACACCATCAACTTGATTTATCATTTACTGCACTATTCCTTACAGCTTTTTGCCGCTTTAAAACAATTAATTATTATATATAATGTCTAAGGAGCTCAATTTAATCCGCAGTTTTTTCATTTTAATCACTATAAATACTTATTGTTTTGCTTTTAGGACTCAGCGTGCAAGAATGTACCAGTTGTTGGCAGTTTTGGAACAAACGTACCACCAAGCGAGCATGCTCGGCGTTATTCAGTTGTTAATCGTGTAACGTTCGAAGGTGTGTACACGGCTTTATGTTGCATTTAAACATTAAATAAAGTAACCCGCTTTGGAAATGATACATTCACTGCGATTGAATATGGACAAATAATGGCAATACACTAATATGTTTGTCAAAATGTATGTGTGTATGCTATGTACAAAAACAGTGGCAACGGTATGACATGATTTATACGCCTTTATCATTTGAATTCACTGCTTGCAGACCGATTACTAAGCTAGGTTAGTTTAGCTCAGCTCGTGGTTAAGAGTTGCACGTCGTGGTGGTGTTGAGCCAGTGTAACTACTGGACATTATAAGACTTCACATCTCATGTTTCTAAATGGCGAGCGCAGTGGAGTACCAAACAATACTTTGTAATCAGACAGGTCTGCAATCCATATACAACAATTTTTAGAAGTTAATGCACGGACTATTCATCCCTGAACTAAGCCAGTTTTACATACATACCTTTACATACATACATACATAGTATCACCGATCACGCCTCTTGGGGTAGGCAGAGACTGGATTGCCACTTTGCACTATTCTGGCATACTTCTCGCACTCCCTCCACCTTCATTAATCTTTTCATGCATTCCCTCCGGTTCCGGGTACTTTTGACCTGGCCTTTACTGAGAATGTCAAATATTTGACATTCGAAGGTTCGCGCAGTCGACTCCCTACCGGCCCTTCCATCCACATTCGCTTCATAAACCCTCTTTGTCAGTCTCTTATCATCCATCCTCTCCAAATGCCCAAAACACCTTAGCATACCCTTACAGGTTAGTTTTACAGTTTTAGTTTTAGGTACATGGTTGTTACCGACTATCACATAGACATCAAATTCCTATCCCGTAAAATGGACAATAGTGAAAAGCGGCGATAGCCTAGTTGGTTGTGGAACGGACTGTCGAGGCGAATGTTCGCAGGTTCAAATCTCAAGGGCACACACCTCTGACTTTTCTAAAAAAAAATATTTGTGTATTCTTTGTGAATTATCGCTTGCTTTAACGGTGAAGAAAAACATCGTGAGGAAACCTGCATACCTGAGAAGTTCTCTATAGGAATTTTCGAGGGTATGTAAAGTCACCAATCCGCACTAGGCCAGCGTGGTGGACTAACGCCTATTCCCTCTCAGCAGTAGAGAAGGCCTGTGCCCAACAGTGGGACAGTACATAAAACAGGGCTGATATTATTAAAATGGACAATTCCTGTTTTACCTATATAACAATAACGTTTACAAACGCACTACTTCCCGAACACTCAAAATAAACATGAATTCATTGCTTTCTATATCTATTCTCATTTCACCATAATTTTTATATGATTGAGATTTAATCTATTTCAATTTGATTCCGTTTTGATTGGTCTCTTCGTTTGGATTCTAAGGGGTAAGCTAAAACGCAATTCGTTTTAAATCTTATTTCGTGAAGATGGGCGCGCATTCACGATTCGTCTGTATTCTAGGTAGCAATATCAGGTGACCACTTACCACTTAACGACCGATTAGCACGTTTCATCAGTCCTTTTTTTCCACCTGCCCTTTTTAATTATGCGTCGATTATGCGTCGTCGACGCTTTTTGAGTATCTTGTAAGTTTTGCGGTAATTTTTACGAAGTAGGCGTCATTAAATCCCTCCGTGACAAGAGCTAGTGGCAGTAATGAGGCTCCGCTCTGGGCATATTCCGACAAATATGTTTAAGCATCTTATGCAGGCGTCAAACTCCCCAAACTGCTCTGACTGTGGAGTAAGAGATGACTTAATTCATGTTTTGTTTTCGGGTGTGTGCGGAAAGGGCCTCATACTTTGAGCTTTAATGTGGGCAGCATAAATAGCTTTTGACCATTCCAGTATCGGAAGAGGTTAAAGGATTATTAAAAAATATTTTGATTTTATAAAAAAATAGTAGGCATGGATAAAAGTGGACGTACGGAGCGACATAGTCGTGAAATAACGACCAAGCTCCTTAAATAAAGATTAAAAAAAAAAAAAAAAAATCCCTCCGTCTAGTTCAATCAGAGCTAATCCAGGTATTATATCTCAAAAATATCACATTTCGACTTCGAATCCAGGACCCTCATGTACACAGCCCACAAAGAAGAAAATATTGTCAACTAGCATTTGTTCGCGGCTTTGACCGCTTGATAAGAATTCCGCTATGAATTTTCTCGGTATAATTCCAGGTTCTCCCATCATTACCAAAGTTATTTGTTACAGTGGAACAGACAGACAGTTAGTTTCCCATTTATAATATAAGTATAGAATATCAAGGCGGTCTCAATATCGTTATTTTGTGACCGCTGTACGATCACAATAGAAAGTTTCAGTTTGAATCCCGGGTCGGGCAAAGTACTATCTGGTTTTACTGCTCAGTAACAATCCGGAGTTTGGTATTTGTATATATCAATCACCTCGTCTATATTATATGGAATACACGGTGAAAAGTGGGTGCACGAGTTGCCTGTCTGCCTATGCCTTCAGGTGTAAAAGGCGTGAAGAATTGTCAAGTTTGTATATTGATAACGGAATGTCTTAAAATATCGATGAACCATTCACAGTTGAGAATAGACGCCGCGTTATGATTTTACCGAATTTTATAAGCCACCGCCATAAAATCTCAGTAACTACTCAATATAATAATGTTGTTTGTCTTTAATATCGCGTCAAACCAAATGTGCGGTGGAGATGGTCTCGTCAGCGGTTGAACTTGGGATAACGTTATGCAGTGATAACGCATTCCGATTATACAACAGTACACGTAATACACGATACGACTGTCGCATGGACTGAGTTACAATTTTTTGCTGTACGTATAGTTCGCCTTCTAAATCTGTAAATGAATAAATATGTATTATAAATCTTGAATAGTCTCAGTTAATTTTCTGAACTTGTACGGCGTATAGGTGAATTTTGATAACATACCTCTGTGATATATAACTTTCTAAGCATTCACTTATACAAGGGGACGCATTGATTAATTACATTATATTGCTTACCGTCACTTTGTATATTATATCCGTCGCACTCAATTCAATTTATTGCACTCCTGGTTTGTGAAAATATAGATTTTACAAATTAAGGAAAGTACATAATCGCGGACCCTGAAGAGCACGGGAACATAGAAGAGAGGAAGAAACTTTTCCTTCAATAAAAAATGATTTTAATTTGTTTCTTTTTAAACCATTAATATAAAAAATAAAATAAAAAAAAACAATGTTACATAGTTAGTAAATAGTGTAACAAATGTATTATTATGTCATGTATTTAAGTTTAATGTATTTGTATTTTATTCATACATTAGCTAATTCAGAATCACTTATAATTATTTTGAATTAAGTAGAAGTCAGAATTATAATTATAGTTCGTCCTTTAAATTTTATTATAAAACAAAGTCTCCAACAAGGCTGTCTGTATGTGATCGATTCTCTCAAAATCTACTAAACGGATTTTGTGCCGCGGGCACAGCTAGTAACTCCTAAACACAATCAGTAAAGAGCTTCATGTAGAATACAAATTTTTCCCACATAACTTAAAACTTTTGTTTAAAAATCAAAACGTTAATCCGTCGTGCATAATCCCGTCCTGGCCACGTGTTTACCACATTGTTAACCGCCGCACTGAAAGGTAAGCTAAATACTGGCCGTGTTTGTTGAACCAGCAAAGGGTTTTACGACGCCGCCATTATTTTAACAATTGATATCGAATCGTGCGCATCCGGTCAGTTGTACATTATCAGTTTTGAATTTTCATAATTCACAAGACGATTTTCACAACTAATTATTCTTTAACAATGTTATGGTGCTCAGAGAGGAGTCGTTGGGTTTTGAACCTGCCGACCTCTCTGAAATCCTTATCACTCCTTATTAGCCCATTGCATCTTGTTCAGAAAACACTACATGAAGACAACGACCTCACTATCAAGAGTATTACGGTCAAGAAGAATCAGAATCACTGATTTACTATTCAAATACCGTTTTTATATTATCTACTCTTCTTCTATACAATACTTCATTTATGGATGCAGTGCTTTTAATATAAAGTCGACCAGAGAAATGTCGGTTGGATTGAATTTCGACTATCGCGCAAATGATACAATTTTACAAACGACTCACAGTCACCGGAGTACCAAGACCAATCTAACCACTAAACCAGCGCTTGCACATGTAGGCGCTCCAGTAAGTTCAAAAACAAATTGTGTGCAACATAAACAAACGGAATCCTCACGGAGGGATCCTCCCGCGCCGCAACAAAGGTGTTATTGTAACAATTCAGAGGGTTTAACTTAAGTCCTTTCTTTAAAACGACGCCTATATAGGGGGGATGTGTTTATCCAGAGGATATTTGTTATAATAAGACCACCAACCGAAATTAGGCGTGGAGTATAAATCTACTGCACAGCTGTTTGCTTTTAGCATCGCGTTCGTCATCCAGAAGAAGCCAGGATCGAAGTGTAAGCTCGTTTTACTTATTTAGAGTTTGGAAATAGATCGATAGGTTTATTGGTGCATGACAATTACTAATAAACATTCGGTTGTGTGATTAACTTGTTTTTGTGTTTGACTCGTGAAATAATTGAAACAAACAGTAATTAATTTAATCGCTGATTTATGAAGTTAATTACTAAGCGACTATGTTTTCTTTAGACTTATAATTTTATATTCTAATCTAATTTATTAATTCATAATCTATACATTAAATAGTCCAAGTTTAGCAATGTATGAAACTTCCTTTTGACATTCTTAAGTGTGAGACGGGATTAGACGCGACGTCAGGCGTCAAGCGTCAGACTTCAACAAAAGCAAAACGCACGTGTTATAGCAAATGGCGTGTGTGGACGTCAGGCGGGCCGTGGTGACGGCCACTTTGTCGCCTCGCCCCTCGATGATTGCTCAATTAATTCCACTCCCTTTGATGTGCCGGGAGAGATATGCCGCAGTAAGATTTTACTTAGAATGCATAACAATTTTAATTTAAAGTGAGATTTGATGGGGACTTTGTATGTGTACAATTTTTCGGAATATAGGTCTATGAGTACGACATTATTTTTGGGACAATATATAACTTTAATGTCAATGCCATAAGCATAGCTGTAAGCTCAATACAACCCAGGACATATTCAGTACAAAATATTTGTGATGTAGAATGTCGTTACCTCCACAATAATTTTTCCCTGTTGCAACCCACGGATGAAGGAAGACTGTATAAGATACGTCATCAGCTCCTTTTCCTCAGTAGGAATTGTGAACTTAGTTAATTCTGATAATTTATTGGGACATAATAAAACTTAACATCTCATGTCTCACGATGGCGACCACAGTGGAATACCTAACAATACTTTGTAATACAAACATAAATTGATGGTTTATGGGCAGCCGCATCGCTTACCATCAGGCGAACGGCTGATCTCGTCATTCAAACCACTAAAAAAAAACATATTATGTACATTTTTTATTTCGACACGAATTTCCATCATGTATAAGAAACTAAACGAATAATAAAATATTGATACAGCAGTCCAAACGACGTGCATTCTCAAACGGAGTATACTGAACAACGAAAGCTTCCGTTATATCGATATGCGCAGAACTGAGAAATAACCAGCCAAACGTCCCACGATACGAGAATTTAGATATCGGAATTTAGAGTATATCAATCTTAAGCGGCGATAGCCTCGTTGGTTGTGGAACGAACTGCCAAGACGAATGTCCGCAGGTTCAAATCCCAAGGGCACACACCTATGATTTTTCTAAGAAATTATGTGTGTATTCTTTTGAATTATCGCTTGCTTTAACGGTGAAGGAAAACATCGTGAGCGAAACCTGCATACCTGAGAAATTCTCTATTAGGAATTTTCGATGGTGTGTGAAGTCTACCAACCCGCACTAGGCCAGCGTAGTGGACTATGGCCTAATCCCTCTCAGTAGTAGAGTAGGCCCGTGCTCAGCAGTGGGACAGTATATGGTACAGGGCTGATATTATAATCTTAACAGTTATATAAACGCGAAAGTGTTGAAGTAAATTAAAGTTGTTAGATGAATTTAGAAGCAATTTGGCACATAAAGAAAAGATATCTTGGACGAGGTACGTTTGATACCGGATTCAACACCTTTGATTTTTGATTTCGAGAAAAGATCCATGGGCGTGAAACAGCAGGGAAAATCCGACCTGAGTATCTAATAAATATCCAAAATATCAGTCACTGTTCTCTCTCTCGAGCCTTTTCATGAAAAACATTATAACTGACATTACGCACATTTTATCAGAGCGTAATTATATTTAGCGATTTTGAAATTTTAATTGCGCGTGGCGCGCTTTAATGGAGGCCTATGTTCAGCAGTGGACAGCTGTAGGCTGATATGATGATGATGATGAAATTTTAATGGTAAGTTTGCAGTATTTCATTAGAAAAATCAAAATTCTATTAATACACTGACAATGTGGTACAAATATTTTAACATCAATTAAAAAATATCGTTTTAGCTAAAGTGCAGAATGTCGGTTACATTGTTATTTCTGACAAGGCCTATCCCCATTGACGTATATTCTCCTATCCCTAATATTTTATTGTTAATTTAGGAAAATAATGCACTTTCTTTTGACTTCGATTAATGAATGGTTTAATTGTTAACATAATCTGGGCTTTCTCCGGTCAAATATTCGATATACGGTAACAAAAAGTGATGATAAATTAATAAACCAGCCCTGTATTAATTACTGCCAACCGCTGCACACGAGAGAGAGTTTAAACATAGTCCAATAAATAAAAAACTGATAGAATAGCAATTAATAAGTTTTGTTGCTAAGTGAGTTTTTTTGAAACTGCTTCGTGTAACGTGTTTCATATGCTCATTATAACTATAAGGTCGTAGATGATGAATCACCTGTGTTGTAGGAGAAACACATCCAATGTTGCTGCACCTGGACGTGGTGGTGGTAGGATATATTTTATATCCGCCTGGATTGCGATATCGATCGTACACAAGGTTTTAAAACCCGCCATAGTGGCTCACGTAAGTATGTCGCGTTTTGGGATCGTCTTGTATATCCGGTTACAACAGGCCGGCATAATTGTTTCGACTGCCGAGGGGTAATCATCTCTTGTCAATCGACATTCTATTGCACTTACACTTACACTTACATCAGGTGCAGGGGGTCACTTTGTCGTACATATATAAAAAGACGTTTCATAACCTCCAATGTCTTGTCTTGACCGCAGCTCAGTGGCAAAACTTTTTATTCCAAAGTGTCACCATTGCTGCTATTTATGGCATCCGAAGCTTAGGCAAACTTGCTCGTTCGTCATTCAGTTACACAAAAAAACAATCACAGCCACGACTCGTGCTACTCAGATTACTTGAAACGAAAAACTCACTTACCTTTAAACTGAGGATCCAGTTACACATCAGATGACGTCACAGGTGCGGCAGTTACCATCAGGGGAGTGACGGCCAAATGCTCTTCTCGTCACCTAAATATGCATATCCCGTCACCTATGAATAATTTTCCCAAAAAAAATAAATATTTCGCCGCCAGTTAGAACTGTCATCAAATCTATTGCACGTTCGGCAATTCGCAGTATCGGCCGTTTGATATCGCGGATACCATAATGACACGTCAAAGACAGCGCGTTGAGTGACCGGCGACGCTTCTTTGATCATCCGGAGGCGATAGATTGATCGGCTCCATATCCTCTACGTATTTAGTTTGGCAACGTTCGTTAAAAAGTGCAAAATTATGCATTTCAATACCGTTGAACGCGGCTCATCTCCCCTTTATCTACGAATGAAGTACAAAGGGTGGGTAAAATATGCTGATCCCAATTCAAATTGAAACCGCGTGTTTGAACGGGGTACGTGTGGCGGAGTGATAGCGCGCCGGTGCGTGAAATCCGTGTTGCATGCGTTGCGGCCCGACCTGCGGTAATCCCCGCATTGTCAGCCGCGGCCAGCGACCTACCGCCCGCGATTGTACTATTATATTGTTATGGTATTTGCTGTTTACTTCAGTGAGAGTTTTGGAGGAATTTTTTGATGTGATACTTACAAAGGCGGATTGTTACTGATGTGGCGATAGGTCGAACATATTCATAAAAATTGTGCATAATATTATTTCATTTGAAATTTTCCTGTTCGCATTTACATTTAAAAATAGAACTCAATTTGAAAATTCAAATAACGAACGCTGGAATGTAACGTATGAGGTTGTAATCTTTTTTCACATTTCATGCAGAATCCTTTAGAAGTATTTCCTTTCTAACTGAAAATTATATTACTTTGACGAAGGTCCTTGTTTACTCAGCGAATGACATGAATGGATGTCATAGGATTTCATTAAGAAATATTGCTGAGAAAAAGCTCTCGCGTTGAGAGCACGCAGTCACGGCACATGTGTCATACCAATTCGAATTTTAGGTCCCCGACATAAAGTTGAATTAGGCTTAACATGGGATGATAAAAAAAAATCAAGCCCGTAGTCCGGAACGGGATGAATGGTGTCAAACAAAATGACAAGTCAGTTTTGATTTTTTGCGACGAGCGCGGACTGGTGGGTGGGACTTGTTAAAAAAACGCTAATTCCTAGCTCCTTAGTTTATACCTGTTCCGATCACTGGGTGGTATTGTCGTCACAGATTATCCATTTGAGATTAGAGGTAAATGGGATCAGGAAACAGTGCTATTGGTATGTTATATCAAACATGATGTTATAGTTGATTTCTATGATTGCAATAGCAATTAGAGTAATATGTCAGTATGAAACCAAATTGGTCGCAACCAAACTCTTATCTGCCATTTCTTATTTATACTGGATATGAGGCTTCAATGTATGTGACGAGTGTTTTTTTTATTCCTTTGAATGACGAGACGAGCTTGCCGTTCGCCTAGTGGTAAGCGATACGACCGTCCATAAACATTAGAAACACTATCCAACACCTTAAATTACAAAGTACTGTTTGGTATTTCACTGCGCTCACCATCCTGAGACATGAGATGTTAAGTCTTATTATGTCCTATAGTAACACCGGCTACAATATTCTTCAAACCGGAACACAACAGTGAGTCCACATTGCTGCTTGGAGGCAGAAATACAAATTGCCGTGGTACCTACTCAAGCGGACTTTAGTATTTTTCGTTCATACTACCTTATTTCATTAGGAGTGTGATGAAATAAGGTATAAACAAAGAATACCTTATTTAATGTCTCTTAAGTACCTTCTACTTCCGCTAGCAATTCGACTCTACTAATATAAAAAAACGCATGTAAATTAAGGACTGACTTTTCAGTTATCAAACATTATCGATCAATTAAATTGTAAACTAAATAGAAAAGTGTAAACATTTAGCCTATTTTGATCGATACTGTCATTTATAATTTGTTAGTGGGGTATTCTTAAATATAAGTTTGATTACAAAATATCAGATCTAAGAACTATTTGTAATTCAAAAAAACTATTGTAACGAAAACAATTTGCGTGAATTTGACGCGCACATCAAAACCTTTGTTGTGATCGCGTTTTATGCCCCCATCAGACGCTATAAGATTTAAAAAGCAAGCCGCGGACCTACATCAACGGTAGATTTACCTGAAGTTAGACAGATACTCGAGTCGATCACGCGCGGTTTGGTTCCGTACCTTACTTTTAGCGTCTGCTTTTACGCTCTCATAAAACGTCTATACAAATCAGGGATAATGTTTGATTGTTTAAAGAATTTTTTGTATCGGAAAAGGAGTTTTTGATTAAAGAATTCAAACAAAAATTACAGGCTATTCAGAATTCGAGATTGAACATTATTTGTTTTCAGCTCGCTTATACGAGCCGTGGGATGGAGATGTTTAAATATTACACAGAACAAGGTTAATAACAAGGTTCCTTTAATAAATCGTGGAGACCCCTAAAAATAAAATCCACTAAATTAAATTAAATACGAAAAAACGTTTTAAAATCGTTAAAAAAATCCAAAAGCATTACTATCATTTTAGCATCCTTCAATCGTCGCAACAAAGTTCAAAATGTACATTGTATACGTAAATAATTGGCACATTGTTAGTTTTTGCAGATTATAGCTACCGGCATTGTGGAGCGACGTGGATTACTCGCCACATTACCCGCGGTCGTGTTCTATTATCCCGGAGAAGATAGCGAAATGTTGCGCATTTGGATTATACTATTGTGAAGATATAATAAGAGGCTGCGGGGCACAGTTTATTAAGTGAACTGGCAAACCCATTGTCGTGGTGTGACGACAGGAATACCAACCTGTTAGAGATAGAAAAAAATAGTACAAGTTCACTGAAACTGCTGAATATTGCTAAGGGTTGGTAGACCGTCTTAGAGACGGTTTGCATCTAACGACTGCCTCTTACTTATATATAATCAGTTCATTAAGCGGACGTCTACTGTGAGGCTTGTTCGTACATGGAAATAAAACTAGTTTCCAGTTTTTTATTCATATTGACAGTTCGAAAACTGCAGCATGGTCACGGAGCCGATCTTCATATCTACCTACATTTCACAATTTTTTTTGCTTGTACAGTAAAGATGCGTGACTTTCTCGATAGTATAACTATTACAAGGTTTTTATTTACGGCTGAATTTATACTCGATATTTTTAGATGTTGCCAATAGATCAATCGGAAAATATACGAATACAACACCCACATTTTTTTTTTTGTTTTCTGCTATTGAACTGGAGACGTCAATAAGGATTTCTTCGTTGAGCGACATAACGTCAGAGGAAGCGAGACAAAATATTGTTTAATGACAGACGTATCATATACGATGTATATAAGACCTTAACCCATATTTGCTAATATAATCTGTGAAGACGTTTCGATGTTGTACTCTGATTGTTTTTGGATGAAACACATACCGCATATTGTAACAATACTTCTTATCTGAGATATATTGTAATCGAATATTTACACCGAGAGAGGAGCTCCACCCGAAACTGGAAAACCTAGTAACAAGTCCAGACCGACTGCAACCAACTCGCGTCGCAGTTCACGCAATCCAGGATACCAGACAGCGCGGTATAGAAAAATAGAAAATAGGAAAGATCTTCTCACCGAACGACATAATTTGTGTTCAGGATTTACGACTTCCAGATTGCGTAAAAACACATATATACACAGACTAAACAAACAAACGTGCGTGCAGGCGTCTATAAAGCGAAAGTTATACTCATTTAATTACAATCCGGTATTTTTGTAAGTATGGTAGCGACCGCCGGCGACGCGACGCGGTGGTCATCTCACACCGTTTGTATGAATGTTTTATTAAGGTGGAATTAGAGGTAGGCTACATGGTGGGGTACCGGATGTTTCGCGTGCGGGATTGTATACGAAAACCGCAGTGGTCTTGATGAGAAGCGAGTGCTTATGTATTTTAGCACTGGTGATACAGCGTCTCAGTCTTAATCAATACTTAGAGTGTGCCAGTGCAATCATTATAAGACTTAACATATTCCCAAATACTTATATAAAAACCACGAATGACATGTTATGTCCCGCGTAAAGTTGAATAAACCGGCGGACTTCAGTCTCGCGCTCCGTCATCAAAAATGCAATAAAACCGAATCCGACGCGAAATGTTGCCAAAGTATTATAGAAGTCAAAACATTGGTTAGTTATAGTTATATTCAGCGGCCAGTGTTATCCTAATCTCTCTGTCAAAATAAGTCTTATGTCACTGTAATAAAGTCACAGTTAATTATAATTAAATGCAGATTCATTGATTATTATAAAAACAAACTGAACAGTGTTTTGCCTTGACTCTCTGTTTTTTTTGCGGAAGTAAATGGTCATGAAGTGATAAATTATTAAGTTTTTATAACATACAGTTTGGCGAATGTCTGATTTGCGGATGGTTGGTGAATATCTACATTTTCGCAGTTTTACGTTCTACATAGAATTATTGTTCATTAATCAAATAATTTTCAGGATTTTTTAATCAAACTTAAAGTAAGTCATCGTTAGTTTTATAAATTTCAGAAATAATTAAAACGTTAAATTACATAAGGTCTGGGGCCCTATTCCGTCTATAGGGGTAAATCCGTCTTTTTGCAATATCTTGCGTTCTTATTGAAAAACAGCTTCGATAGCTATACATGTAAGAGAGAGACTTTCCCGCCGCACATCCACCACTACTCCTGTAAGCCAGGATCAGCAGTGGCACGCATTTTATGACACCGAGCAGTGAAGCTCGGCGAGTCTCAGGGAACACTAATTTGTCATAATCCCGCAACGAAATTAATTAAATAGGAAGGGAGGAGAAGATAGGGAGGAGTTGAAAATATTAATTGTCCAAAGGTAACAGAGTAAAAAACTACTATTTACCTCTACGACTATCAAAGCTGTTCTTCGATTACCACGCCAATGGTTGCAAAAAGACGGAAATACCCCCATACATGGAATAAGTCTCCCGACCTTACCTAAATTTCGAATATAATGTACAGTCAACTGCGATAATTGGTACATAATATACAGGTTTATCGATTTACCACGGAGTGTGAACTGGGGAGACTGTACCTACGCGGTGCCTCGGTATACAGGGGAAAGTGGGCAAACATTAACTGTAAACCGTTTCCAACAACGCCCGCGGCATTGGCCCAAACGAGGGTTGGCGGGAATAGGCAAATATTTGCCCAGAGGGCTGGGAAGCAGCCGACTAATTGTTCTTTAAATACCTCGGGCCCACCCTTTGGCAAACAATTTCCAAATCGATTTATTAGGGCCGACTCGTGGCTTTTTACCTTTTTTTTGGCCGTACCACATATCGTTTGTACCGTCTTACCAAATATTATCTCAACTCTACTTTTGAACAAATATTTGTATGTTCGGGAATGGCACCATTTTAAATAGGAGTCGGTTTGGAGACTGAGGATAAAAATTGTTGTGGGTATAGTGATACGGCTTGGACAAATTAAGAAACATTAAAATCTGCCCCGTGGACACAGTTTTTGAGAAATTTAATAAAACCAAAATTTTTAAAATATATATGTTTGAGATTTCACTGGCTAACTTTGGAGATGTTTTTATCAAAAACATTACATCCGTGATGTGAATGACATCAATACTCTGTTTTAGCTCTAAAAGTAGTATTATGATACGGGTTTTAAAAAATAACGTTATATAGAAATTACTACTCAGCCCGAGACATTTTAACTTAGTAGATATGCTTACGGCAGTTACTGCTAACAAGAAACAAAATCCACCTGCACGTTTATAAATAAAAAAAATCTTAACTCTATGATTCCCAAACTATCATTTAAAATAAAAATGCCAGAACCGTAAAGTTATGAAAGATTTATTCACAGACAAAATACCCTCCAAAACTATGACATGTTTTTATAAATAATTTCCCTTCTGTTCTGTCACTATCACAATTCCTCTCCAAGAAGTAGAAAGAGTATCTATAACATTTAAAAGGCATCCATATTGAAATAACAGTTAACAATCACAAAAGTCAAACACCAAACCGGGCAATCGACATACAACAAACGTCCAATCACGTTCGGTCAAAACGGGAGTTCCAATTTTAAATTTAACATGAAAAATGGAATGCTCACATTAGCACCGGGCTGATCGACTTACGTTGTCAGCATCTATTCTCGTTGCTATTTGTCACTCTGTCTCATTTGTGTTGTATTTTAGATTTATTGTCGTACATCAAATTGTGTTGTAAATTTGACATTTGGTTTGTTGTTTTGTTCCATGCTTGATTTTGTTTCTTTTTAAAATTTGGGCGTACCTATACGTAATTTTTTTAAATATTCATTTTATACAAACTGTATGGATTAAAATAACACAACACAGTTATTGAGTTAAGAAATGTATCCATTCATTGTATTAGTTTAATGAGATGCACGCTAAAATTATATACAATGAAAATATGTCATATATCTAACGTGTCAAGATAATAGTGGAATGTTACACAATACTTTCCTTCAAAGTTAGCCGAGCTACTACATCCCCATTCATGTGAAGCATCAGACGAGCGTCTTGCTCGTCTCGTCTTGTACAAAACGCTCGCCCTCCTCTACAGCCGATTGATTACATTTAATTTTAGCCAATGCAGACATCCAGGTGTTTTCTTTCGCACAATAAGAATCTCGTTCGATTTGTACATAAGTTTACGTTATGAATGAACGTATCTTTGATCTTCGTACATTGTTACACATCTTTCCTTCGTTGTTTCTCAAATCGCGTGTTATGATCTATTGATAGATATCATTCATATTCTATAGGGACCGGTTATTTTTATTATACCAGGGTTCGTTCGCGACGTTACTACGGTAACACGTCTGACGAATTGCGTTTTCCTATTAATATATTCAGATTTTATCACGATTTTTGTATTTTTTATGATGGATATTGTAATTGATTATCTAACCGCTGCAAAATCCGTTGAAAGACTAATTGACTAAAGCGACATTTTTTATTCGAAAAATTTGAACTAAGTTAAAGAAAAAAGTGCTAATTTTAAATATGTATGAAACTTAATTTTGCAATAATGTCGCTTCAGTCAATGAGCTTTTCACCCGTCGGAATATTGCCACAGGTTACTAACACATGTTTAAAATTGATGTAATTATGTTGGTTCGACTTCTAGACTTAGCATCTAATATCACAAGTTAGCCCAAATTGCACAGTGGGCCGTTCATTCCGACCTTAAACGCCGGCAGAGTCGCATACAATACTCAGTCCCATATAATTGTTTGTTGGTGCTAGAGATGTATTAACGATCTCTTATGCTGCACAGTACATAGTAAACAGTGCGGTACAGCGGCGGTTCTTTCATTGGCGGTAAATCAGAAGCTATAATTAAATTGTCTCGAAGGAATTGAGCATGCGCAGTCCACAATCAATACGTAGAATTTCGTATACGATACGATTATAATTAGATGTTTAAGCGTTATATATTATATTGGAATGGTATTGATGTGCGCATAACCCGAAATATATATTTTTATATATTTTTTCTAGTTTAATTCCCTACATTATCAGTCATTACAATGATCATGTTGATGTCTAATATATAACTTATGTGTATAGACATAGAGACGAAGGCATTGGTTCCTGCTAGACTCTATACCTTACTTATAATACAAGTTGTGTTTTTATTAAATATGCGAACATAATTTGTACTCAAGATTCATGATAGGAAATAACTACAGATAATACGACAGTTACATAATTATTATCAATAACCTCGCTTGCGTCAAATCGGAAATAGTTTATCCACAAATTCTCTAAGAAATTCTTTGGTTCACAAGTTCATGTAGTCTTTCCAAAAAATAATGTTTTGTCGAACCATTATCTTCATTGTGAATGCTGTATTTTCTCTTAAATGATATGGCATCGAATATTAAATATAATAGTCATAACAAGCTGTTATACCACCCCTGTCGAATACATTGTTCACACCTCAGAGTAGACATGTGTCTGGATGTAGGAAATGTAAATAAAATAAAACGTCTTAGTACAATAACAGACGTTGACCACGAATTAATTTTATATATGTACCGCGTGTGTGTTTTATTATTAATAAAGTAATTGTTGGTTAATATAATGACTGATAATACACAAATAATTACTTTTATTTTATTTATTAAGGACTGCCAACAAATCAACGGTATTACAAACAAATAAAAATATAAAAAATCTGGACTAATTACAATCATATAATAAGCAATCACAAATAGCGCAAGGTTAAAAAATATTTAAAAATAAAAAAATCAGACCAACAATATAAATCTATGTATTTACCAACATACTTAAATCTAATATTAAAGTTTGAATTATTATTCATAATAAAATAAATAATCAATAATTTAGAATTAGTCACAGTGGATACGCCTTGCCACCACATATTATTTATTTACACATTTTCTATTCATAAATGTATGAAAGCAGATTTAAATAATTTTAATTGTAAGTATATGAAACGAAAAAACACAAAAAATAATATAACAATTTTAAAAGTATAACTACACCATCTAAATACACATAAACAAATACAATATAATATAAACACAAATAAAATATATAAAATACACGTATTATGTTAATATTTCAAATTGAACACTGAAAACTTATCGGTTAGAGTATTCAAAACTAAACATAAATTATCCAAAATTAAGTGGAACTACAAGAAAGAAATGAAAACAACGGGCAGCGCTCGGGAGTCGGGTCCATATGGGAGATGTCTCTGACTACCCTTTCGAGACCACTATTTTTGTAATGACAGTTCGCAGGCGGTTACAGCCGGTCGTTCCGTCTGTGTGTGTATTGTTCGGGGCTTCCTTTATATAGAAAATTTAAGTATCGCCCACATTCGGGTGCGCTTTAAAAACCTCGTCCGTTGTCTATGTTTAGGGATTTAAAAACAAAGTCATACAGTTATAACCGGCTGATATAAACTATATTTGTTTCACATGCTATGTTTAACCTATTTCATAAAAGGACGTTCTTACATCACATTTTTTTTCAATGACAGCTTTCGACGCAAACTGTAGAATTTATTTTTACTCTGATATAAAAGTTGATTTCTCTTATAAAGAAGAGTCAAAGTATCGTTGACTCTTGCCGTCTTTGCCCAACTCTAGAAGTTATATTTTAAAAATTAAAACATCCATTCAGCCATTGCTTTACGTTAATTCTGTCTGTCATCAAAACCAAAATACATCATATTGCGTTCCCAAACTATTAGACAGAGGTACAACCAGGAGATCCATATTTCGTGATGGGTCTTCCGTCCCATGATAGGATAAGGGTAAGTTTACCCTACGCTTACTATAAGGTACCTCAGTATAAGTATTCCTTAAAATAAATGTACGTAACGAAATCATTTTTAATTTTTTTCTGTCTCATCTGTCTTTTATTTGTTGGTCATTGTAATATATAGAATGAATGTAGACAAATAAAAAAACAGAAGAGACAAAAACATTTGTAATAATATTTAATAAAAAATGATTCGTTACGTATTTTTAGGAATACTCTATAACTATTATTTTCTTTTACCCTAAGATTGAGTAGTAGAGAGCGCCATTGGTATTAAGTTCGCCTGTATATGTGTACAAAGTTAAATAATAACCACATTGGGCTTGCAAACTGAAGTACGTAGATATTTCGGTTTACAAACACTACCGTATTTAAGCAAATGCCTTCTGGTACGTCCTTATTCCAGGGGAGCGAGGCTGTAGGAGCGGTTAAAGACATCTAGACACTTCAAAAGAACTCCACAGCCGCCCTATAGAGCCGAAGATGATCAGCGATGTTTTAGCTGGTACTTCGGGTGAAAACAAAGTGAAATGAGGTCAGCTCACATTACACTCTGACCTATAAAAAGTAGTTAAAGACCTTTTCATTAGAAAACTTTATAAAACTGAGCCATTTTGAAATATAGTGAGATTAATTCCGACACTGACTACTTTTAAACCACACAATTGCAATTAGGCAGGCCGGCATAACTCTACCAATCGTTCGAGAATCTCTTACCGGTCGAAATAATTTTTGGCTTCACTTAAAAATCAGTTGCAGTGAAGCCGCTTCGTCAATCTCTGACAAAAATCACCGCTGCCTAACAGAATAGATAGACAATGCAATCAGTCGGATACGAGACACCTAAACACGTAAAGATTGAATGCTTACGTGCACTCTCGTTTACGCGCAGTTCGAACACCCGGGTCTTACTCAAGGATTAATAGTGGGTGAAGTTTATTTTAAAACTTCTTTATTTATTTATACAACAAGTGCTTAGTTTACACGTAAACGTCTACGGTTTGTTGCCGGGGATTCGAACTCGCGATCGCGGCGGTCTGTCATTACTAACGTGTTTTTATAATTGTTACGTCTGACTTCTGGGCGGTAACGATACGCATGGAATCCCCGTGATTACGGAATAAGGAATTGCAAATCCTTAAAGATTAGGATGTTTGGTTAAAATATGACCACCTGGATTACGTAAATAGTACTTATTATATATAAATTATTATGTTTTGAAATTGCCTATAAGTAAAACTTCCCGTGAAATCATCGGCTATATCAATAAAATTTTAATCAAAGATTATCTTGTATTTAGTACGTGAATATGAAATGTTATTCTTAAAAATGTTGGGTTTTAGTAATTGGGAAGAGGTTTTTTCTATGTTTAGGAATTATCATAAAAATCTTCGTTAATCTTAATACTTATAGCAATATAAAATAAGTGCTAACATAACTTAAATTTTAAATAGTTCAAAATTGTTGAGATGAACCATATTCACTCTTGTAGACTAATCATTAAAGTGTCGGCAGAGATGCAAATGCAACAAATTCACCGACGGCTTGCAACCTCGCCTTTGGAATGAAATCATATACTAAACACTAATGTTATCAAATAATTAATAAAATAAAATTCAAATGACACACCATTGTACTAGTTTGTTAATGAAAAGTAACGTTTTGTAGGGCTCCGACCGTCTAAGAATTCTTAAGAGCTGATTTTTCAATCAGATAAAATTTATTTGTAGTAAAATGCATCACAGTAAATACTACTTGTGATATAAATGTATAAGCCGACCAAATACAAAAGTCATATTGTAATCTATGCTCCTCAATAAATGTCTATAATATAGGTAATATCTACATTAGCTGATTAATGTGTTATCTTTTGGATAATATTATGCACACTGTGAAATCCGCCAGGTTATAATTTATTTGATGGAATAGTAATAAAACTTCTATAAGCCCGTCATTGAGAGATATCTTTGGACTATAATTAACCAATTAAGCAATGTATGCAACAGCTTGTGACATCCAAACATACAAAGAAACACACAAACTTACACATTTAGGTATATTATGAAGTAGTAGCACAAAATAGGTTATATTTAGGGAAGTATAATGATAACTTACACAATACACTATCAGTTCTTTGATAAATATGTTAAACTATTCAAATGATTTACATAAATTCACGCCTTAACACGACATGGTAGACAGAAGCTCAATTGCACATGAAAATTACGTTCTGACAGGCCTATCACCATCACACTTCCTAAACTTGTAATATTATTCAAATTGTAGATTCTGGAAGAACCTTCCCATACCGGGAATTGCATTTTAAATCGCCGCTAGACCACCGAGATATAAATAAGTTTTTGTAAAGGGCGGCACGGCCGGAGGCGCAGTGGTCGCTTCCCTGAAGTCGGTAACGTGCCAAATTAGTCTCGTTAATATAAATATTTATCTAAGTTTCAATATAAACGCGGTAGGAGGCGAAATAGCCGTCAAATCAAATTGCTTTTCGGCTGTACTGCGGGTGGCTCCGCTCTGTTCTTCTCCGGTTTCCAATCGGCTTTAACCGATTTTAATGTTTGTATTGCATGCGTTACTTCGAATCACCCACGACGTTTCTGTGTGCTATTGCTCGCGGTTTTGGCCACGTATTACAAACTCAGAACCCCCATGGGTTTAATTTAGAAATATCCTTGACTAGCTTTTGCTCGCGGCTTCGTCCGCGTGAGAGATTTCTAGGATAAAAATCCCGCTAAATTTTCCCAGAACATGAATCAACCTAACCTTCGCAGGGTCTCAAATTATCTCCTAGATATTTTTGAGTTAATCGCGTTTAGATATACAGACAGAGGGGCGGGGACTTTGTTTGATTAAGTATTACTGAGAGGTTTTAATGAGGTACAATTACGTCATACATGATTGTTGCGCAACTTCAACCGTTACCGCATCTCTTAAAATTATTTTTTTCCCCTATGTTTTGTTGATGGTTCACTCCTGTTGATAATAGCGTGATGTCATATATATAATATTAGCCCTGTATTATATACTGTCCCACTGATGGGCAAGAGCCTCCTCTGCTACTGTGATGGATTATGCTTTAGTTCACCACGCCGACCTAGTGCGGATTGGGAGCCTTCATACATCGTCAAAATTCCTATAGAGAACTTCTCAGGTACGCAGGTTACCTCACAATGTTTTCCTTCACCGTTAAAGCAAACGATAATTCACACATAATTTTAGAAAAGTCAGATGTGTGTGTGTGTGTGTGTGTGTGTGTGTGTGTGGATTTCAAACTCGCGAACATTCGTTTCGACAGTCCGTTCCACAACCAACTAGAGTATCGCTGCTTTTTATATAAACTATTATATATAAATGCATACTAATCTTAAAATTTAGACACAAGCAAATCATATGAATGACAATTCAGATGCTTCTATTTTAATGATATTTATATAAAGGGTACAAGGTACGCTTTATATAAATATCATTAAAATATATTTTACGATGAACCTGTCTACTTAATTTTTATAGGTGCCAAATCAGTAATTATTCAAAATTTAAAACATTGACAAATTATTTTAATACGGTAAACGCCCGTCAATAATTGAAAAAACAGTTTATAGTTATGATTTGATTAATTGTTTGTGACTGAGTTAGTCCCCAGCAATAATGTTGGCAGCAAATACGAGCGAACTGTATGTCTCTCGTAACTAAAGGGCGTTACGAAGGGGACTTGGGCAAGAGCGTGGCCGCCATCTTCGATTTTCAAGGGAACTTAATAGATTATTATTATTGCTTTTGATAAAATTATATTTGTATTTAACTTAGGTAGGTAACGTCTTCCTTTGTTTGAATTTTATATTACTTTTTTACTGAAATTAATAAAGCACTATAACTTTTATATAAAATTAGGTTCATGCACAAATTAATATATTAATTTTGAGAAATTAATTACAGAAAAATAGTCATGAGGAAACCTAATGTTGAGCAAATACTATCTAAGTCACATGATGAAAAATACCCACCGCTCCTAAACACTAATAATATCTCAAGCTAAAAACTAGCGATTTCTCGCAGTAGTTGCAATGTTTCAATAATTCCATATAAACGAGACGCGCACGCGCTGCAAGCTCTAACATTTGCTGAATTCACTTCGCCGTGACTGTTTGCACGATATAACTCGTTCACCGATATCAACTTATGTAAGTTTTCATGTTAACGTCATCTGTTTCTCGAATGTTTTCATTTGTCAATAACATTCGCAACGACTTTGATGGTTTTGTAACGTGAACAAACTCTAAGCTCAATGAGTCAATTACCTAGGTGTTAGTACATATTTCATCATTGTTATAATATTTCCTTTAAAACTAAGTGATATAATTTTAGTGTATAATTTAATAACTAAATTTCTTAATATTATTATTTAAGAAGTGCATGTCGACTTCACATCTGGTAGATTGCAACTAAATAACTGTACTGTTTATTATCTTCTACTTATTGCATGTATGATTGAACATCAGTGTTATGAATGATATAATATTTTTTTTTACTTAACCTCACATAAGATATAAATTATCACGAAAATTAGGTACGCTAGTGGTAGGTCTTTTATATCTGAGACTCCGCCTTGGTAGGTACCACCGCAATGTCTATTTCTGCCGCCAAGCAGCAGTGTGTAGTCACTTGTGTTTCTGTTCGGAGGACATTGTAGCCAGTGTAACTACTGAACATAATGAGACTTAACATCTCACGTCTCAGAATGCTGAACACAGTGAAGTACCAAACAATACTTTGTAATTCAAGACGTTGGATGGTGTTTCTACTGTTTATGGGCGGTCGTACCACTTATCATCAGGCGAACGACAAGCTCGTCTCGCCATTCAAAGTAATAAAAAAAACGTATGTTCCTATGAGCTTACGTAGTTATAAATTGTCCGCAACGCAAGTTATTACAAAAATCGCCTTACTAATCTAAGATAATATAGTTTTTATTTTAATAGCCGGTGAAGTTTTTATTCCGAACAAGCGAGATTAAGGCGAGGAGAAAACAGAATCCGTTGCTTAATGTACTCACGGCCGTAATTCATACGCCGATTATTTTCTTATATGTTAAGCTGAATATTCACCGGATCGTTTTAATCTGGTTGCTTAATACGAAGCATACATTCAAACTTGGTCGAGCGATTAATAATATCTTGTTCTACTACGAAAGGGGTATACTCACAATTAGTTATGCCGGCATAATTGTAACTAACGTGTAAAGTCTAATCGACATTTTATATTGCCCGAAATGTTATCTTGCTTCGTGATATCATTCTCAGATGTTCACTACTAAACATATATCATATAGCGCCCAAAATATTTCCCTAAATTTATTATTTATTTACACTGCACGCAATATGTAGTGTATAGGTGGACTTAGAGACTCATTCTCTAGGTGGTGCCATGGCAATGTAAACTCGTAATACGGCTGCGTCTCGTCTCCGTGAAATGAGCGCGGAACGACAATTTCCATTGTCAAAGGCGATGAGTTGCGTCACGCGCTTCTTATGAACTGTCAAAATGAGTAACAGGGTATCAGCGTCTTGAAGTCGTAACCTAGACGCCTTTCTGCAATCACTGACGCCGGTAGAAAAAAATAAAATAGAAATGACATATCAAAGCGAGAGGCTCATCCCTCGGATAGATCATTCCCCTATATAAATATATTGTATTCTTTGAGAATTATCGCTTGCTTTGGTGAAGGAAAACATCGTGAGGAAACTTACATACTTAAGAAGTTCTCTATAGGGATTTCGAGGGTGTGTTAAGTCTAACAATCCGCACTAGGCCAGCGTGGTGGACTACGGCCTAATGCCTCTCAGTAGTAGGGGAGGCCCGTTCTCAGCAGTGGGATATTTAATATATAATATAGAGCTGATATTATTATAAATATTTTGTTTTCTATAGCTTAAAAGATTGTACAAAGACGATTCAGTTGCCACATGTACTACGTAAGAGCATCACTTGAGAACGCCTTTACGGGCTTGTCTGATTCCTTTTTTGTTACGTTTCTAATTATCAGAGGTTTTTATCAAAGAATAGTTTTAGAAAATCAACGGGAAAATTTGGCAATTCGGGTGATATTTGTATATGTTTTTGTATACGCTAATCTCCATAATAATTGTTTGCAATGATTTTGTTGTCAGCGTTTAATAAGTTAGTAATTAAACGAAATAGGTGGCGCTGTTGTCAAGACCTAAAATATAAAAAGTAGTTTACTTACATAAAATGCGATCTGTGGCAGGATGTCCGCCGGTCACTACTACCAAATAATAAATTAAGTTATGGTGCAACATTGAACACGAGCGTCACATGTTGCGCGGCAACGTCTAATGAACACGTAGCTTAAGCATGATGCATGGCGGGCGGTTCCTACCGTCTACCGGTGGCGCATCGTCGCCCCAACTATTAGTACGCTTATGTAAACAAAGGATTAAATTATCGTGTTAAGACAGAGATAATCCATACAGATGAAATGGTTGTTGACCTTCGATTCGGGAACACTGACTCATAACATTATTTTTAAGTTAAATAATTGGTATATTATAATGGTAAATTGCCGAGCGGCAGTGGCGCGGTCCGACGGGTCGGCGCGGTCGGATGTCGAACGGACATAGCTGTTTACACGCGCATCGTGTACCCGTTGTTGTTATAAGGCACGGTTGCGTAAGCCTACCTGTTTGTACGAGACTTACAATTTTAAACAAATAGAATATGTGCCAATATCAACACTGGTGTTTAAGAAAAACAATAAACAACCGGTTCATTGACCGATAGAGCGGATAGTGTGCCAAAACAAGCACCCCTTACCTTACACAATGAACACTGAGATGCGAATATGTTGGATCGGTTTAATGAATGTCTATTCACTATTTGTGAGTGAAAGGAGCTCGTGACGTCACAGCCCACTTTAATTTTAACTCATATTTTGTCAATTAAAATTCACCGCTTTGGCGAGGACGGAAAACGGTAAGGAACGCGCGCACTTGAGAATTATTCATATGACTTGAATTTGTTTATAAACCTGAATTAGGCCAACGTGCTAGATGATACGACTAAACTTTTATTAGTAGAGTCTCTTGCCCAGCGGTGGAACAGCATACATCATAGTATGTAGACCAATGCCACCCACAACGATGCATTACAAAGCTTCACATGGATCCAAGAGTAGAGTTTCTTGGCACCGAATTGACAGCGTCTGCGCGACGCCCTAATCTCCATTTATTAACATTACAGTAATCTCTACAACACACCACTCGAATGGTATTTGCTCATTAAAGTTACCACTTTAGTCGGAAAAAATAAACGGGCGAGGGCGTTAGTATGACAGAGTCCTCTCGGGTATACGGGAATGTATAGACGTAATCAAGATAAAGTGGGGGCACTAACCTCCCGCTAGATATTAAAATATACAGGAAAACCGGAATTGATTATTCATATGGTGTTTTCTTAATTTGGTTGTGTTTTAATATGGTAAAATAAAAATTATTAAAAATAATGTAATTATCTTCTAGTTTTATTTAAACGAAATGTTGTTTTAGATACTATATTATATTGCAGAGAGAAGCGGTACGGCTCCGTGAAAATACCTAAAGGTATAGTGATTGACAAATCACTGACACTACCGGAACCTGAGAACAATGCTTGTCCATGTTTTGAGACCGGAATTCGCCTATAGAATTTAATCACATCATGGATCGCCTTTGACATTTTGCTAGTTTTAGTGTCCGTTCGTACTCCATCCACCTAGACTGGATCTAAGAGAAAACCAAATTACAAGTATATGTTAATTTAAGCAGTTATATTATTAGTATAATAGTATATTATTAGTATAATAATATCACAGCTTAAGTAGTAATAAAATTTTATTGCAATAAATCCCAAAATTCCACCTCAGCCTCACCTTTACAAAAAAATTAAATGCCTGCAAAATCAGTCGAAAAATGTTCTATAGGTAACAAACATTGTACCCCAAGCATGAATTCTGAATACAGCCCACTGACTTAGCATTAATCTGACATAACGAACAAATAAGCTAGATCGAGCCTCGTAGCCAGGGTCTTCTCAAGGGCACCTCAATTAAGAGATTTTTAATAGATTGGCCACACACCGCCTGTAAGGTACGAGCGACGGGGAAACCTTACACAATACGTAAAAAACATAACCCATCGAACATCTGTGGCAGATAGATTTGAGTCAATTTACATTTTTGTTGAACAGAACGGAAGTGTTACTTCGCTACTTCCAATCCAAGAGTCCAAGATGTATGATCCACAGTTTATAATCTAAAAATGGTGGAATTAAAATACCTAAATTAATTGCAATTTACAGCTTTATTTACTCGTCGGAACGGACTGATAATATAGTTTTGACATTTAAGGTCAGACAGGCTCAAGCATCAAGAACTATATTAATTATCAACTAATAAATTACAGCTCCAGGTCCTGCCACAGTTCGAGTCCTGCGCGGCTCTGTATAGCTCCCACCACTTTGTTCTTTTCAACGCTAGGCATTCGTAGAAATTCAACAATCAACGTTTCTTTGTTGCCTGTTGATAAATAGAATTTAGTTTGATGTGCTTTTGATTATTACATAATACGAGTGTGTTGTATCTTTGAAGCAAAGATTTTTAGCGCTTTGACCTTGCGTATTATAAATTATTTACTTGAATAATGGAAATATTTGATACTTAGAGAGTTAAACGCAATAATATACAAATTTACTTATTACTTGCTAATTATTATTCTCAGGGATAAGAAATATGGCGCTCGATTACCCCATAGGCAACAATTTATCAAGTCCCTGATTACAACCGCAGATTATAGCGTGACGTACACTAAACTAGATAAATTTACTAAGATTTTTTTTTTATTTTGTTTATATGCGAGAATATCTGGATCTACCTTGCTGCTTCTAAAATTATTTCATTAATATATAGCTACATTATTCTCAAATGCGGTTATCCCCGGAGACCGGACTTTCACGCGACCGAAGTCACGAGCAAAAACTAGTGGTTTATAATATTAAAATCTTTAGGCACCTCACCTACATTGGAGAGATGACGCGGCAAAATCACCGCGATATCCAATCGAACAAGTGGCCACTTCTGAATTTCGTTTCATTCAGACAACAACAAGCTAAAATTACACATTCTGCTGCTATTTTGAACCTTATTCTTAAACCCTAAAGGACTACCAAGCCACATTATATATAATCGCGCTTGATTCGAGATTCTTCAAATCATCGGAGAGGTTTTACGACATAAAATTAGAATTGATATAAAATAGTGTTTTTAATAATCTGTTAACGTGACCGGTTGTGAGTGCTTGCATAGACTTACCGTTCCAATCCATTTGAGTACACTCTTGAATCTACCAGCCCTGGTGGTCTGAGCTGCACCTAAGCTCTACGTGTTTCTGAGGGCTATTGCACATAAATTTTGCATCGCCAATGTGTTATATAATGAGGCGAGTAATAGGCACTTGGTTGATGATAACTACCACAAATGATTATTATCTCATTAGTCACATTGACATTAACACATTAATAAAATTTAATGTAAACCCACTCGAAAATCGTTGCAGGCAACAAGATCTATTAGATCTATACAAATTACTTCACAATAAATTAGACTCATCATACTTATTAAGCTTATTAAATTTTAACACGAAGTATAATCCCCGGTTACCTATGAGAACGTTTAACTTACAAGTATGCAAAAATAATACATCTTTCTATAATCCTCTTACAAGAATGTGTCGCCTGTATAATGAACTATCTATAAAACATCCCGCACTTGATATTCACACTTCAAAATGTGGTACTTTCCGTTGCTCAGTAAAATATTTATTATCCACCCAAGTCCAATAAAACTCCCACATCGTCTGCCTTACCTTAGACAACATATTTTATATTTATTATTATTATTTTGTAACTAAACAACATGTACGTGTCACCTAATTTGAATAAGTTGCATACATTTCTATTTGGATTCTGACTAGCCATTAGATCCACTGTAATGTAATTTAGATGATTATTGTCAGTAATCTTAAAATAAGAAGAAGTGTATCTTTATAAATAAATAAATAATTGACAAACAGATGCATAGAAATAGAATTAACTTAAAACTCATAATATAGGTGATTTCTTTACATTGGTATTGGACTCCTTTTCCCGCACTTGGACCGTAAAATAGTCGGGCCATTGTGCGTGTACTTTACATTGTACTGTCTATACATTTCCTATAATGTCTTTTACAATAGTACTTGCATACTGCGTTGCGGCCAAAGAAAACCACTAGTTATTATACGTAAACTATCAGCTTATGGAACAAATCACACATGGCAAAAAAAGCTGATCTGGTTGAATCTATGCCTACCCTTTATGGGATAAAAACTTGATGAATTTCTTGCTCGTAGCTCCGTCTGTATTCGCGTCCGTTTCCTAGATAAATATAAGCCTTTTTGTTGATCTAGAATATGGACAAATAGAATCCAACTCACAATCTTTTGCATTATAGTTATAATTGATAAATTACGTAGTAAGGTACGATGATCTCTACATATACCTACCTGCAGAGGCATTGTTCTGGCACTGTGAGTGGCAAAAGCAATCTCTGGTCAGCCTGTCCTGGAAATCGAAACCAATATCTCACAAATCTGCTTAAGCCCTGCCTTTAGGCCATCGATATTATTCATTTTTCATCGTACTTTGGAACGTATTTTTCTTAATAATTGTTTTATTTTCTCGTAAACTACGTTTTGGTATTATAAGTGATTTTTTAGTATTCTTGAAGAGCCGTACATTACGATGTGATGCCCCAAATAGCCCGGTGGCGTCATCATAAAATTTATAACAAATATAAATAACGGGTTATATGAAGTTTTGAATATTCTCTTTAAAATATTGTTGTTTTACACCAAGTAAATAATTGTTGAATTTTATGATCCGTTCAAATCGTTATTATAAATGCTTTATCCTTGAAGGGCAGGCAGATCGACTTGATCCACATCCCGTGGGTATTGATTAAGGGTGATACTAATGATAATTATTAGTTATACTTTGTCTTGCTTCTTCGGACAGTAATTTACATTCAATATGGAAAACAGTGCATAACTATCACAGACGGCTACATGTTTTATTAGTAAGTAAGAATTTATTCCAGTATGTGTATCGTGGCTAGGTATCGCACGCATAAATATTTTATTTCTGAACTTGTTATGCTATCAAATCTATTACCACAAAACTTACGTGAAACCGAACACCAGGGCCCTTATTCTGTATGATAGTGTAAACGCGTAACGCGGCCGTGTCATGTTATTTTCGAGAAATATGCGTGGAATGATATTCTGTAAGCCAAATTTCTATAGTCCTAAACATGACGCGTTGTGTTACGTGCTTGTTACGCACTGTCAAAATAACGTGCGGGATAGAGAATAAGGCCCCAGCATTTTACAGCCTACACAGTGCTGGATTTATATTTTTTATGAGTGTAGGCCACTTTATTTCTGTCGCCCCAAGTAGGTTTATGTATGTATGTATATATGCATGTATGTATGTAGGTTTCTAAAATACTTATATAATATTTGATTTGTATGTATTATGAAAGGCATTAAAGTTAAATAAACGAATAATTAATTAAATCGAGTGAGCGTCCTCTGAAATCAGCCGCTCCTAAGAGGCTGCCGCCCATAGTCCGCGGCCTATACGGCCTATTTACAAATCCAGGACTGAGCCTACACAGTTATTATGCTGCATGGTGCCCTTATAGACTAATATTGCGATATTGCCAGCTTCTGTTAGAGGCGAGACCGCTTGTTCTTTCTCCAGACAAAAAGTAGATTCTAATTTATTTTATGTTAATCTAGGATTTAACTGCGGTGTATTTACTTCCCAATTATCCACATTCCTAAGATTAAGTATATTTAAAAAAATCCAAGTCAAATCCTACAAAAATCTTTACGTAGTTTTCCTTTATTATATTGTACTAGGTATTGCTCGCGGGTGCGCCTGTGTGAAAAGCCTTTCCCGCCACAGAGTACCCTTATATCATTAAAAAAATCCATTCGATTTTCATGAGAATAAATTACTCGAGATAAATAGTATATGTTAATCCAAGACATGGTCTACCTCACGCATCGGTCTATTTCACAAAGGGGTTTCTACAATTCTTCTTAGGATTTTCTTTAGTAGAAACTTTACAGTGGTAGACTGAAATAGAGAGATAGTGTGGATATTTACAGCCCTAATGCCAAGCTCTACAATCATCACAGTTGTATATTAGACCAATGGTTGGAATCATTGTTTTCTAATTTTAAAGATGATATCTTGTTAGTGAAAATATGTGATATTATAACCGTTATGAAAATTAAATGGCTTTTAAGAAAAAAAAAATAATAGCCATGTAAAAACACATAAATATGCTTCCACAAAATAACTGCCAAAAAAAACAAAATTGCTACGGTGGCGTAGTATTGCGAGCGCGGTAAGACACTGAGACTCTGGGTTCGAATTCAGTATCTGCCCGGAACCTGGAATTTGTGTACGATATTATGGTGCTATCACCATAATACCGAGCCTATGCTCGCCACCCGTTATGGACCGCCACGCACATGTGGCGAAAAGCGGATATCCTGATTGCACCTCTGCATACCTCTTTGTTGATGAAGGCGTGATGAGTAATAAACAGAAAATGAAAATTTATTGACCATTATGAAAAAAAAGTTACAAAGTTTAGGAAAAAAAAATTAAAACTAAATTATTGTTAACACTGGCCATTAAGAACGCATTACGCTAATGAAAAATAAATTTTAAAATAAGAATACCAATTATTTGATTCACTTCACATGTTAAATAAAATGGCGTTTACACATTCGGTGGTACTCTATTCATTCGACACCATACACGCTATGAATCAAAACAAATCAAATAACGCCTCATATGTTTAAATAGGTTCAGTAGTTCTCGCTGAACAGAAAAATATACTAACACACAAATGCTCTTACATTCTACAGTAATTGGGTGAAAGGTGACAAAGAAAACAAACTCATATATTTCTCATCATATAATTATCGTAATATCAGTAAGCATATAATAGTACCTTCTAATCACCGTCGGATCTAATGCTAATGTATGAATTGAATTGCCTATACGGAGAATACCAAATAGACTAGAATATCGGCAATAAACATTTCTCTAAGCATCTCTCTCTTTACACTGAAATTACACCTATTATATACAACTACAATCGTTTACAAATCAAATATTCCCACACGTTTATACATTTTCGTTCAGTTAATACTGTTTCGTAACTCCGCTACTCGGAGTTCGCGTGCATATCCACCGGTGAACATATATACATACCTAAAATAAGTCTTGTGGCATTACCACCGTCTCGCAAGATACCCGGAGACGTGGCAAAGCATGTTTTATAAATAGAAGCCGTGTCGTAATATCACTTGAAAGAGTTCGCACATTTCCGCGACAGTTCCGCGAGTCCTCACTGCGCCCTGCACTCAGCCTCCCGCTGTCCTTGGTCCGTCATACCTGCAACAATGACAGACATTTTGTTAAAGCATGCCGCTTGACTGATGGTGGATGCTACAGCTGCCATTTCCATCCAGAACTTAGCACTACATAGAAACGCGCTTCGCTGAAAGCGTCTTTTCCAAATTTCCGAATATACCGAAATTAACAGTAGGTAATATTGGTCTCAATTTCCTCCTGAAATACGACTGTTCTCACCGCTGCTTGGTAGCAGATATAACGCAATGCTATGGGAGTAGCTGCAGTCGATTTCCAGGGTAAGGCTGTCTAAAAGGAGACTTCCGTGTCCCTATTGCAGATTTCATAGTTGTTTTAATAATAATAGTAGGCCTCCACGATATACTACAGACACCAAGCAATTTTAAAGTACGCATGGCTGTTCTAGCTCCCTTGAAGCTACGCCTGTGGCATCTTGATTGTGGTCATTTAGGATGATTAGTGTTATAATTGAAATGTGTCTGCTAATGATTTCATAGCCGGATTGCGGCACCGTGGGTATTAGAGAGAATGCGAAAGTGAATAAGCAAAATTAATCAGTTACGCTGATCCTTGATTATAATAATAAATAATAATATCAGCCCTGTATTATATACTGTCCCACTGTTGGGCACGGGTCTCCTCTACTACCGAGAGGGATTAGGCCTTAGTCCACCACGCTGGCCTAGTGCGGATTGGTAGACTTCACACACCCTCGAAATTCCTATAGAGAACTTCTCATGTATGCAGGTTTCCTCATGATATTTTCCTTCAACGTTAAAGCAAGCAATAATTCACAAAGAATACGAATACATTATTTTTTTAAAAATCAGAGGAGTGTGCCTTTTGGGATTTGAACCTGCGGACATTCGTCTCGGCAGTCGGTTCCACAACCAACCAACTAGGCTATCGCCGCTTATCCTTAATCCTTAATTGATTGCGTTTAATAATTTGATTAGATTTTTTTTTAATAGTGCTTTGAATGACGATACGAGCTTGCCGTTCTCTTGATGGATACGATTGCCCATAGACAGTAGAAACAGCATTCAACAATTTGAATTTCAAAGTATTGTTTGGTACTCCACTGCCCTCGCCATCCTGACACTCGAGATGCAGTCTTATGATATCCAGTAGTTACAGTGGCCGTTCGTAAGAAATATTTGGAAAATATGATAATTTAGAGTACAGATTATATTTATTTTGCCAGTAATATAGTATGTTTCATTTCCAAATGTAAACTCTCACTCGCTTACGCCTGTTTTGCACTTTTACTAATATATGAGTGACTTTAAAAGCCCAGCTTTGTAATCAATACACATGAATGGCAATTAGCTAGTAGAAACTTATATAGGGTCATTTTGGCTTTGCGTTAATGAATAATAATAAAACCATATCTCGTCTTTACCTCTGCTAACATTGTGCCAAAGCTCATCCATGAATAATGAACATTTTAACCAAAAATCCCAGTTTTACTATCCTGTTTTTTAAACATTTTGTAGTTTGTGCGAACATGACTGGTGCGTGGGTGTATTTTGACTGAAAATATGATGATGCCGCTGAGACAAATTCTCCTAAAGTAGTAGTAGTGGCATTAGGGCTATCTAAAATTAAAATTACTTACACTTTTCATTTTACACCTACAATTGCGTAACTTATTGTAAACTGTTATTTTAAAGAAGATAGTTTGGTTACTTTAAGTAATGCAATGTCAAAATGACCCTCTATAGAAATTAACAGCATTTCATAAAGTGAAGCTGTATTTTTTGTTGTACACTTGGACTTATTTATTTGCCGCACGGGTACGAAGATGATGGCTATAACCGTTGCTAATAGCGATAATCAATAATTATGTATAGAAATGAATTGCCATTTAATAATTATTATGCGTTTATTTGATAGTTGAGTGATTGTGGGAATGGATTTTCTTTGAGTTTAACTGTGTGTAATTCATTTACCGGCATAAAAACTATAATGCAACTTTTTGAGGTAAAAAGTCTACATTAGCTTTAAAACTCTTCAAAGCATAATGTGTTTATCTAGTGGGTATTAAGGTCGATTTTTATACAGTCGCACTAATGCGATATGAAAGTCGCATTTTTAAAGTCCAAAAAATTTAGAATTAGAAGCGAAATAAATAAATCTATAAAATTATCACTTAATTTTGTGTTCAGTTTATTTGTAATAAAATTTTTTCTATCTGGAGATTGGTTATTGTTCTGGAAATATACATTTTATGGTACTCGTAAAAAGCCTCATGAGTAGACTGGCTTCCTTCCACCAGAAATACTTGTAAAATAATCTTTACTTCTACGCCAAAAAACATATACAAACGCCTTTTATCCCCCATGTGATAGGCAGATGCGCAAATGGTGTATCCACATTCCGCCGTGTATCTCTCCTATGATATGACAGGGAGCGAGTCTATTACTAACATGGGGCATAAATACCCCGGGCTAATACTGAGAAACAAATGCAATATCACTTTCGACCCGGGGACCGAACCCGAGCCTACGCCTAATACAACAACGCCACCGAGACAGATAAAAAAGCTTGTAACGCAAAATAAGTAACATGGGAAAATTTCTCATATCTCAAAGTGACGACCGCAGTGGCACCACGCCGTGCTATGTAATTCAAAGTTTGGGTTACACAACTACTAGTTTTTGGATGTATACCCAAAAACTAGTAATCGTATGATCAGACTTGCTCGTCACGCCTATTTGCACATAAAAGGCCGTCGCAAACAAACTCGCCCATAGTCCCTCATAGTTTTAGTTACGCCTTTTTACAAAATATGTTTTTTTTGTTGCTTTGAATGACGAGACGAGCTTGCCGTTTGCTTGAGGGTACGCCAAGCGACCGCCCATAAACGGTAGAAGCACCATCCAACACCTTGAATTACAAAGTATAGTTTGGTATTCCACTGCGCTCGCCATACTGAGACATGAGATCTTAAGTGTTATTATGTCCAGTAGTTACACTAGCTATAATGTTCTTCAAACCGAAACACAACAGGGACTACACGGTTAATTAACGAAAATATGGTCATTGACTTAACAATGCATTTTTGTAAACAATAAACATACAATATGTCATCTTGTTCTGAGAATTTAAGACGCTTTTATGATTTAAGCCTTATTAAGACGGAGCAATAATTGTAATCAGATTATTGAACTATACTGTTTCGACGCCGAGCGAGTAATAAAACTCGCGATAGTGTCAGCTAAGAATCGATCAAGCAACTTAGTTTTTTTTCTTGAAAGTAGGAATACCGTGCAGTTATTTAAAGTATCTGTTATATCACTTGATACGTTTGGCCGGGCAAGTGACATTTTCAAACGAGGCATTTTTTCAATCAATAATTGCGTATGATTATTGCTAATAATTGACGCCTAAATAAGGCTATAGAAAAATATTATATACCTAAGTTTTTTAATAAATTATTAACCAAGTTTTAATGAAATCAACAAAATGATAAAAAATGTTTAGTTTAAACACTGGTTACCATGGTGCTGTGCCAAAGAGTAAAAAGTAAGAAGGGGATTTATGTAAAACATAACAACAAACTCCAGTAACTAGTTTAGCTAAATAAATACGTTTGGAAATGCACGTGTAGTTAATCGGCCCACAATGGTGTCTGTCAGTCCTTTCTAGCCAACAAACGCATTTACAGGAGTACAGAGCTGAGACGAGTTATTTTTTTTATGAATCGCTCTTCGCAGTCAACACCGGGAGAAATCAGGAATGGTATATTGGAATCCCCTGGCTTAGTGACAGCAGGGACCTGGGGGAAAGATGGGTATCTGGAGATGGGAAGTGTAGGGGAAGAAAAAGGGATCCTGTTAGGACAGGCGGAGCGGAGAAGACCAGGAAATATTTGCGATCCCCTTTAGGCCTCAATGTGTGTTTAGGTGACAGTTAATGTAATAAGAAGGCAGAGTCGTAGAGTTATATTCCAAATTGTATTACAACATTCAAAGATATTCTAAAACTATAGAAATGCACTCTAATAAATCAAACTAAAATGTGTTCCGTACCTACTGTGGTGGTACCTACCCAAGCGGACTCTCACATATGAGTGACCTACCACCTGTAATATACATGTATCCATACCATATTTTATAAAAATTCGTTCAGTAGATATTGAGAAAATCGATAACACACAGACAGACATTAAATGGGACTGGGATGTGTAAATAAATAAATTTAGCCTTCGTATCCTAAAAGTGGCGTTTTATGACTTTTTGATTAATTAAAGGTAAGCACTATGCTCCCACTTATAGCCTCAAAACAGGTCTTAAGGAAATTCGTTGGTATAGTCAGGGGGCCTTATTTTGTGTACGGGTGAATATTTCTATTCTCAATTACGAGCGTTATAATCGAATGATAGCTTGGAGGCCGTATAGATAAATAGTGGATTATTATTGAAATTAAACTAATTTTCGGATTCTATCGCGGTGCTAGTATTTTATTTTCTCCCGACGTTTCGAAGACTTTGCAGCCTTCATGGTCACGGGGGGGACTGAGGTGAGTGGATTATTAAACGAAAAAAAGCAGATTCACGGGTAAATGAAATAAGGCCGCCCGACTATCACTACAGAAGAACGGACAAAATTTTGTGATATACACCAGAGACAAAGGGTCCATATAACCCGATTCTTCCAGCTTCCGTTTCTAATTTATGTGAAATATCATTACAACGATTGGCAGACAACATCCATGCATATTAGGACCTATCTGTTGTATGGGTTTCCCTTGGGGAAAATCTCTTCGCCACTGATAAACACTTGCAGTCGTACTTAAAACTTATTTTAGCGTTAAGAGTGATTGAGAATTGCTTAAATAGCTGTCAAAAACATCACAGATTTCCTAATTTAAGAGGCAATATGGCGGGTTTTGACTTACAGCTGATCAAGTAAATTCGTGTTTTAACTAAGCATAGCTTTGCGAATTTTTTATAAGTAAGACGCATCAACTACAACTGCATAGAATAAACATTGCAGAAGACCAAGGTATCAATGGCACATAATATAAAATCAGTCAGCTTTCTGCGCGGGGGACAAATTCGAACTTCGGGAGAGGGGGGTCAAATACCTATATAAAGTCAAGAACACATTCATGCATATAGGAAAAAATTTACTTAGTTCATTAAAATCAACATAATTCTGTTACAAGTGTGGGAAAACTCAAAAATAGAGAAGAGGAAATTTAACTAATCCCAGTCATTAGGCTTTGCACCACCCTACCAAGATGAGAACAGCGTATGAAATGAAAACAACTGTTAAATTGCTCAAGTCGTAAACTAGCCCACCAATGAGTGGAGAATTGAAATCGTTCTATAATACCTGGATCATATAATATATTTACCCCGCAATCCCGAGTTTACGAGGTACAGTCAGCCATATAACTAGTCGGACAAATTCTACATTTCAAATCTCCTCGTGTCTGTATGAACAATCGTTATTCATCACTAAAATAAAAGGACTTTTTTAGATAAATAAAAAAATATTTAATTTGAAGACGTGTAGAAGCATTTTAAATTCGGTCTGTTACATTTGTGTCCGACTGTACAAACCCCTAAATATTTAGATCTTTATACGTTTGCACTTATTTTTTGACTGGTTTAACAGTTTCAAACCATAACAAGTTTGTAATGTTTCACATTGAGTTTTTCCTTTATAATTTCCTAATAGTTTCTAGTAAAGACCCCTTCCTCTGTTAGTATCTATACTAACACACGCAGATCACGTTCTCTAGGACCTTTGTATGCTTAATGCTTATATTCTACCTACGACATCCATATATGCACGACAGAATAGTTATATGTACCTATGCAAGACTGGATGCGCGTGAAATGGTCCCGTGACATCACACTGACCAAATTATTAAGAACTTCATAATAATAATCATCCTCATCTTTATTATCAGCCAGTTTAAGTCCACTGGTAAACAGTGAAGTGGCTTCCCTAAAAATATCTAGACAGAACCAACAAAGCGTCTGTAAGTGGCGGTCGTCAAGTCGGTAGGCAACGGCTTGGCTGTGCCTCGGGCTTTGCTTTAGTCGACGTAAGCTGCTTACCAGCAGACGGGCCGCTCGCTCATTTGTCTACTAAGGCAATAAAAAAAAGTTATAACCCTGCTAACACATTGTTTACTAATCAATTAAATAACAGTAATGCAAGTTTATCAGTGAAATAAGTTCAACTACTGTTATTATTCGACCTGTTCACTATCAGATTAAAAAACTTGCATCACGCTACGTCGCTTTTAAATCGATAACCACGCGAATTTATTACAAGGCACTAAAACCATAGCCTTAATAGAAAAATAGACACGAATAGCCAAGCTATAAAATTACAGTAATAAACCTAAAGTCTATTTAGGCCCTATATTATTCCATCGATAAACATAAATCACTGCATTACGGCATATAAGTTGAAACCTGGCGCCATAACTAGCTGCGGTAGATTTTTAGCTCTTATTTGCGTCTATAGCCGTCAGTTGTAAAGCTAAAAGGCCATAAGGCATAAGGCAGGGTAACTGAAAACAATATAGTATCTTATTGTATTGCAGTGTGCCAAGCGTCCATACAATCAGATTCCTACCGGCTTCTCTTTTAGGTTTATTTACGTGTGTCTTGGCTTTGTTTTCTGTCAAATTGTCCGCGATATGTTACTTAGGTAATTTTTTTGCCTCGGATAACCATTTGAATAATTCCAGCCTGCGCTACAGTCGTATTATTTATTTTATTACTTTTATTTCGGAAAAAATTATTCACGAACGAAGCAAAAGGTAATGTGTCATAAAAGAGCAGTTAAAGGATAGATAGAAATTATTTACTGTTTCTTGGTACCTACGGTTTACTGGTAGGCGAACGCTTTGCTCGCCCGTCATTAAACAGAATATTTTTTTTTATATTTATCATATTTTAGACAGCGTTTGGATAAGTATTTTTTTTTGTTATTATTTTGAATGACGAGACGCGCTTGCCGTTCGTCTGATGGTAAGCGATACTAAGTCCAATTTGAATTAAAAGTGCACGTGTGCGATCGCTCTGAGACAAATATTTTGACAGCTCATTGCCATTTTGTGACGTGTCTGGGTAAAAACGCATCTGCGCGGCGCATAAAGAAGCAAGTCTTCTTAGATATGCACGACATAACTTGTATCTGCTTGTATCTGATAAAAAGTTTGTATATTATGTATAATTTGAACCTCTAACTTTACGTAGACTAACATTGATGTAGAAAGATCGTATTACGTGATCAATATTATGTTTTAAAGTTTTTAATGTGTCAAGAACGATATCAAAATATTATTCGTATTACAATAAACATTTCAATCAGTGCTTTGACAAACACTTTTTTATTAAGGGCAAAACTCTTGGGTTATTCCTTTCATTTGTAATCGACATAATCATTTTATAACCGCGTATAGGCAGTGTGTTTTTGCGTCCAGGGCAAAGTGACAAATCATACTTGATAGTAAGTGGAATAAGGTCCAGATAGTGTTGACTGACGAGAGATGATTACCGTCGCCAGTCGACACAAATATGCCGGCCTGTGAGTGATAATACAGCCAAGGAATAGAATATTAGAACTTTGAATTACAAGTGCTGTGGCTTGTCTTGAAACGTCAGAATTCACATATAAATGTTTATATTGGAAACTATTTGTTAAAACGTGTTAGACGAGTTTATCTGTAAACTGTTTGTTTTTTATACAGAGACATCATAGAATTTTAATACTAGTACTTGGCGTAAAAGGATAATATGTGTAAGAAAGCAAAGTTTATTTAAAGATCCATGAGCGTAGATAGGTAGAGGCAGAAAGGGAACAACTGCACTCTCAGGACTCAACGCTAGTAGATACTTTTGTGTAATTATTGAGACTGCTTATATAAGATTTCTTCCCTTCCCCTAGACTTTATAACTAGACCTCCCTCCATCGAGTTGAAAGCTGCCCTTGAAATTATCTTGCCTCGCAAAATAAGAGAGGTCCTACATCTTATGATTTTTAGCACTACCCTTTAAGTTCAAGCTGAACACGTTCCAAAAGATGCACAAAATCCTTTGTTATTTTTTTGCGGTGCCCCTCACTTGGTCACCATGTGGTCAACTTGTGATGGAAACCAGAGACGGCCAAATGTACACGCTTTTTATCACTTCCAAGATTTACCATTTATAAACAAATAGCGCTTTGTCTCCCGCGCGTTTGTTATTCTAAACATATTGCATGCATCTTTATCTCACAATATTGATTTTTGGGGTGAGAAAATATGATTAGTTGGTTTTACAGTTTGTTTCTTTTGTGTAGATTTGACATTTAATATATTATTGTTTATTTCATCGTGCACTCCATTCACAATGCACTAGTGGCAAAAGGAGAAAGTTGCCTAGAGGGAACCCGACACAACATACAGGTACTAACATGCGTGGAAGCTGTCTGCAAATCGTTCTAATGATACATAGATTCTACACAAAGAGAAGCCGACAAGAATAGGTTGTACGGACCTTTCGGCTCTGCAATGCACGCAAGTTGTAAGTGCAATTTTAAATTTCAACCACGATAGTTTGGTATAGTTAGTGTCATGGCAACCATGATAGTTTAGATGTCTTGAAATTCAATCCAACCGCTAAATTGAGGTTAATAAAATGTGTGTATTTGATTATGTCATATAGACTGTTTACATTCTGATAAAATTAGGTAATAGTTAGTTTTGTTTGGAAAAATACGTTTACCGACATAGCCGGGGATAAAAGTAACAAACTATATTAATACATAGAAATATAAGCTTTCAGGCTTGAAACGATTTCTCACGAATACAAGCTTTATATTACGTATCAAATTATCCTTTAACTGAAGCCTTTAGTACTAGGCCTTTCGACCACGATCTTACTAATGTATTACTCGAAACATCCGCGGCTTCAATTCATTCGCTTCTCTTAAACCGAGGAGGCGACAGGCTTATCGGTTCTTATTTTTAATTAGTAAAACACCTATTTCTGTATTAGATTAAAACATTGTGTTATAATTAACCCCAATGTAATTTGTTGAGCTTGAAAGAGTAATGCTACGGTGTTCTGTCTCTTCGTCTTTGGTGGAAAGTCTCTACGGAATTTCAATAATGTAGTATTATATATTGATGGGCTCGTTAAATGATTTTCTTTTAAGTTAATTCCTTTAAAAAAAAAATGTAAATTATTCTGTCACTAAACACCTAATGGCATCTAAACGTTGAGTGCTTATCTCTATCCTTATAATCGTAAGATAATTTATATTAACAAAATTAACTAGCTACCTTTCTTAGTTGAAAAGCAATTTAGTTCTTAAACCAATCACTGTTTTATCACTTTTCCTCGTCACGTAATTTAAGAGTTAAAACGTTAAAACATTTTTAAATCGTTTGTGGGTAACATAAATATTGTGAAAAACAAATTAAGAAAATCGGGATAGACTAGATAGCACACAATTATACATGCATAATGTGAACGATATAGACACAGCAATATCCTGTTTACAAACGTCAGATATAACTTATTTCCACGTTGTTCCAATAACAATGAGGGCGAACGAAAACAAACCGGTGCGTATGTGGCTTCCGTGAACCGCGCGCTCGCCGCTCGCCACTACCGCGACCGGCGGACCGCGAGCCGCGAGCCGCCAGCCGGGGCCGCGCCGCGACCGCTACTTATTGATACATCTAGTCTAGCACTACCTACCTATAGGCGCGGACGGAGCGGGAAGCGGCAGGGTCGGCCGCCGATCTGTAAACAGTGGATATCGATGCGCCGCCACTTGCCTCCGTGGCATCTCCGGCTACTGCGCTATATTTATCCGCTCTGGAACTGACGCGCGCGGCTAAATCCGTTCGGCGCCGAGCGATGCCGGCCTCCTGCAACCACAACCACGTCACGATGCGCCGGCCGACCCGGCGGAACCCGCCGCAACCGGCAGACTCGGCGCCGGTCACCACTCGCACAGGCTAATTCGCGAACGCTACACATCGCAGAGCGCCAGCATTGTAATACTAACGGGGGCTCACCTGAGGGCGGTGTCTCAGTAGGACTTGTGAGCGGGGGCCGGCGCGGCGGCCACGCACGTCTGGTGGTGGTAGTAGGAGGGCGCCGGCGCGCGGTAGTGATGGTGCGGCGGCGACGCCCGGTACTCCGGCGTCGGCGAGCCGCCGCGGAAGCCCGCCAGCTGGCAACTCGGCGGCTCGAACAGGTCCCGGAAGGCAGGCGGCAGCTGCTCAGTGGGAGGCTCCGGCGCCGCGTACCAGCCCGAGGTTGCCGCGCGGAACTCTTCCGCCGCCAGCGAGTACGGCTGCGGCGAGCAGTACACCGCCGACGGGGGCAGGCGCGGCTCGCTGAATTCGTCTAGTGAGTCTACCGGCTTTTCGTATCTGGCGCACTCGGCGCCCGGTTCGCGCTTGGGCCGGCACTCGAAGATGCGCGGCTTCACATCGGGCTTCACGTCGCGCTGCTGGCCGAGCGCGTCGGCGGCGGAGAGGGCCTCCTGCGCCGCCAGCGCCTCCTGCGCCTGCTGCAGTTGCTGCTGCCGTTTCAGCGCCTCCTCTTTCTCTTTCAAGGCGTCTTTTTTCTTAAACCGACGCCGCCGCCGCAGGTACGAACCATTGTCGAACATATTATACGAGTCCGGGTCGAGTGTCCAATAACTGCCTTTGCCAGGTTTCTTATCGTCCCTTGCCACTTTGACGAAGCACTCATTAAGGCTCAAGTTGTGCCGTATGGAATTCTGCCAGCCCTGTTTGTTCTCTCTGTAGTAGGGGAACCGTTCCATGATGAACTGGTAGATGCCGTTGAGTGTGATCCGGCGCTCGGGCGCGTTCTGTATGGCCATCGCGATGAGCGCGATGTACGAGTAGGGCGGCTTGACCATGTCTTTGGGTGCGCCGACATGCTGCTGGTGCGGATGCAGGTAGGGCGCGCCGTACCCGTACCGGTACTGCTCGTAGGCGTAGGGCGCCACGCCGGCCGAGTACCCTCCGGCGGCGCCTCCGCGGTACGCATACGGACTCTGTTCGCCGAACAGCGCGTGCATGGTGCCGGCGCCGAGTCGTTCACTGGGGCGACATGCTCTCGCGACCGCGGAACTCTCCACGCGTTGCTCCCTCGGCAACAAAACGACGACTGACTGATTTTGTTTAGATTCACAACAAGGCCCGTTTACATAGCGGACGCCGAGCGAGAGACGAATGAGCGGTGGTGTAGGCGCCGACGCGGCCGCGGCGGCGTGGCTGCCGGCCCCGCCCCCGGCGCGTCTCGCTCGGGCCGCCGCGCGCCGCCCGTCGCATCTCTGTCGCTCTGGCGCGGGCGGAGTCGCGCCGCCCCCCGGGCCTGCTCGTGCTCGGCCCCGCTGTCACATCACCCTATCTGTGAGACCCCAAGCCTTGTACCCGTGCTGCTCGCATTGTGTTCTGTCTATAGCTATATGTAGCCGCGGATATCCCCTGGCCTCGTTCTACCTTACATTTTATGCTGAAAAAACTTTTGAGAACTAAACGGTTAATTATGTGTTGGGAATGCCGCGTATTTATTGTTTCAGATAACAGTCGTGCCGGCTTTATAACTTCGGCAGCGAAATGTTTTATTACCAGTCCGCGCACGGGACTCGATCCGCACACGTTTATCAACGGAACAAAACTTTATTTTCATCCATATTTCGGACATTCCCAATGTTAATATTTATAAGGTATTTATTATTGTTAAAGTTTTGTGTGACATACTTATTCTTTTTTTCTAACAGTAATACCTACTCTCGTTGTATTAAAGCTTAGGTAATTTTGGAATGCGTATTAACTTTCAAAATCGGCCACATATAACAAACACGTCTTTAGTATAAAAAGGCGTATAACACCTTATTATCATAAGATAATAAAAAGTAATATAAGTATAAACGTGATAGGTATATAACATTTTACGACCTACATGATAATGCGAATAATTAAACGTAAGTCTATGAAGCTACATAATGTATTTATTATACCTTACATATTATACTTTCTATGGTTAAATGAGCACGCGTCTCATCTGGCAATAATGTGTAGTCACTGTTGTGTACCGTTTGAAGGACATTGTAGCCAGTGTAACTACTTGACATAATGAGACTTAACATCTCATGTCTCAGGATGGCGAGCGCAGTGGAATACCAAACAATACTTTGTAATTAATTCCAGGTGTTGGATGGTGTTTGTACTGTTTATGGGCAGTCGTATCGCTTACCATCAGGCGAGCAGCAAACTCGTCTCGTCATTCAAAGCTATAAAAAAAGATAGTTTAGGGAAGGTTACTAGAAGGCAACTTTCTTCGTGTGAAATTTCCTTCACTCGGCCGAAGCCGCTAGCAAAAGCTAGGAAATAATTTAACAAATTTGCTGAAATAGTTTGCTGTGTCTGGCACAAGTTGAAAGCGACTATCTTTCACACCTCGACAGTGTTAAGAAAGTGTAGTACTACAATATACTTATACTGACGGTTGGTCACGACTTCATTCGCTCGATCTTGGTACCAAAAATAATTTGAAGGATTGTTGCACAACTTAGTACATTATTTCTTATTACTTCTTATTTATTTGTTTGTTTTTAGTTAAGTTATTTTATACCAAGACTTAGCATTCCATAGGCATTTTAATTATTAAAGATTACATTTTGCGTTTGATTAAATTCATTATGTCTAGTAGATAACATGTTAGTAAATAAAATATAGGACTGAAGTCCGCTCGAAATATATCTGTTCACGATATGCCTTCACTTGGCATATCTTTAACAGAGCATATTATAATGTTGAAAGATATCATTCTCATTCAAATTAAACTCTAGTACTTATCAATCAGAGTATCTCTTTTAGGTACTGTTATATATTTAAACGAGATCAAAATGATTAATAAAAAATCAATAGAAAAGAATTCGATATATAACGCTGGTTTCAGAACTTTAGGGTTACTTACTACAGTATAGGTACCTATTATAGCCTACGTAGTAGCAAACATGGTACCAGCTACATTTTGTTCCCGATTGAATAAATGAAAAACCCGCTGGAGTAGGTCGCGTAGGCAGCCAATGCACAATCAGTAATGCAAGTAAGCATGATCTTAGCGACTCTTTTAAGATGCAGGGACTGTATTTTATTGTGGTTTTGGACTGCTCTGTGTTTTATAACCTGTGCATTGACTTCGCCGTAGCAGAATACAAGAATAACTATTAAAAATATCCAGGATCAATAATTATTGTAGAGTTTTAAAGAATTTTTCAACTGAGCAATGTTATTATGAATTTACCAAAATTATTCTACGGTGTAGGTAGTTTATATTAATATATATGTTGGTGGTTCTACGGTATCGTGATGAGTCCACCCAATAAACTAATTCTTAAGTTTAATCCTTAAAGGCGGCCGTCGGAGTCAGCCGGTAGGCAGATAAATATTCAAAGGACCGGTAAAATATGGTATTAGACTTTTTATTTATAACTTTTATTAAATATGTACGTCATATACATTCTAAAACTGAAGAAATCATTGAAATCTGTTGAAAATCCATAAGTTATAAGCCATTGAAATTAAATAGTAAGGGTCAGTGTCAAAAAACAGAAATGGGACGAAATACCTGCATGTGACGTCAGCGGGCATTACGATGCGCGCGAAAGAAAGAGACGGAGCAATATCCCCACTCCACTCCCACTTTTTTATGTAGCAATATTTGAATTACTGCCACTTTTCTTGTCCAATTCGAATGCTGTTTTCAAAGGACTTCTTTTTTGTTCTAACTGCAATTACATATTGATTTATTATGTTTACGAGAATATTAGACATTAAAATTTATTTTTCGGATTTTATCGTGGTTTTAATATCTCCCCTCGTGACTACGAAGGCTGTAAAGTCTTCGAAACGTCGGAAGAAAAATATTAAAACCGTAATAAAATCCCAAAAATAGTTTAATTTTAATGCTATTACATATTAAAAAATGCACAAAAACATAGTCAACCTTTAGGAGTCTATCGAAATACAGAGTTTTCTTTGCTCAACAACACCTCTGAACGGTGGTTTAGTCTTTCTTCTCTCATCCAAGCTTTTTTTGTTTTCACGGAGATAGTAATATTACAACTACCCTCCACGGTCCAGCCTTACGGACGACCTGACAACCCATAAATGAACGAATGAATCCCTTGAATGAAGTTTCGGCCACGGCGGCCAATCTCAACGGAGATCAACCAGGTACGCACGAGATATTATAGTGCTTAAGTGTGTGCGAAATACACAGGCGCACTCTCTCTTCCTTCACTCTTATAGTTCGGTGAGACGGCAATCCGAAATGACTGGAGAGAGATCAGGCGCAAGACCAACGGCTTTACGTGCTATCCGAGACACTGGGGTATCAGACCGCCAACTTCCTGACTCCGAGCTGCGACTGAATAATTTTTAAGATGGAAAAACTCAGTCTCTATTATATTTAATCCGACACAGGATACAAACCCAAGACATCAGCGCGGTAGTCATGCTTGTACCGTGTACAACTACGCCACCGAGCCAGTCATGATCACCCATACCGCCTTCCATCCCGGGTCGCCCCTTATCTCACCCTAATGTGGGGTTGACATTAATAAACTTTATAAGCATATTATACAAATGATTTAGCTTAGTTTGTCTGACCAGCCATCGTCTAATTTCTATGGAATCATATCCCGACTAAATTATTTTCGTAATAACCCATTTTTTACTTGAGAATTGAACTCCTGGTTCACGTTCCCTATACTGCCACAAGACTGAGGAGGCGATCAAAGTCAAAGATAACATAATAATAATATTCGTATTGAATTTTGAACCCTACGTCGAGCGGTTTGAGCTATACTACTACTAGGTACCTACTACTACTGTACACCGATTTGATGTCTGTGTCACATGGGCATCTCATTGAAAACCAGCGCTGCAGTATTACATAGGTGGTATTGCAGTATCTATATAGCTGAATGGGAGGCCCCTTGTTGGTGCAATGATTGTTTATGTTATATAGGATTTTATGTTTTTAATTTTATATCTTTATCCAACAATAAACTTCTTTCATTCTTCTTTTTCTTCTATAATACGTTGTTGCTTAATTTGTATGTATTTCTTTATACCTACTCCAAAGAGCTCATTACTAATAGGAGCTCAAGTTCAGAAGCGAATACAAAAAAACATGCCAAGTTTTTATTAATTTAAAATAAGGAATAAAAAATGAAATTAGAAGGCCGTATACCAATTTAATTTTAAAAATGCTCACCTAACCTCTTTATAAATCGCAGAAATTTAAAAAAATAAGTACTGGGTGCACGAATTGATTACAAATATTGAAACGAAATTGCTATTATTATTGAATTTGTTGTGACCTCAGAGTTGTGACATTCCCATAATTTGTAATACACTTACGAAATTTATTTTTAGGTTAACAAACACGCCTGCTTTGTCTTTCCGCCATTTTATAAGTCACAGAATAATTTGGTTTCCCCAATATATACATAGAATAATACCATTTTGACGAATTTTTAATTATTCTTAAAAAATACTAAAATTTATAAATAAAATTATGAGCAATTCGCTTGAATTATTTAATATTCTCCACCGGGCATGAACTGGGCATTGTTCTTCTGGTCTTACTCACATCTAGACTCGCCTGCCTGTTATTAACTGCTTGTTAACAATGGCAACCCTCCGTAATTTACTTAATTAGTTGTTAGTATTTACTTAGGTAACCTTTTTATTTCACATATATTTATTTATGTCGATCTGGAAATCTGTCCCATTCAGCAGTGGACATCCTTCAGCTGATGATGATTTAGGTACTACGGTTGGTATTACCAAACCTTAGTTTATCAGGCAATTCAAATAAATAAATTAAACTCATATCTCCATTAAGTAAATAGTATTATGTACCTCGGATTTAACACCAAGCCTCTCCGACCATTACCACTTCTCAAACTGAGGTGGTAAATACGCAAAAAACCTAAGTTGTATGTAATAAGCTTCAATAGATCCCGCATCCGCTATCTGCAGAGCGATAAGGCAATTAAGGCTGCCAGCAGACGTGCGTATTTGCGTTGTTTCAATTATAACACATGATTTAATATTCAATTTAATAGTTACCTTATGTTTTATATATTCTTTATTAATGTGGTCATGTTATGACGTTGAATTTACATTTGGTGCAATGTAAATATTGATACAACACAATTATAAGTATTTTATACAATATGCGAGCCGCTAAACGATGGTAAACACTACGTGTCATATTTTTAAAAATATGTTCCCAAATAACCTCACAGTATTAATTAAAATATAATATTACCGTTCTTTGATAGCTAGAATATTAAAGTCTGAGGTAATCAATGTAATACAGAGGACACGGAAAAAAATTGCAAACGTACGTCTAACATCAACTTTAGATGCGTCAAAAAACGCCCGGCACTGCCGTCGGCGAGCATCGCCGTGTGACGGCAGCAGTTAATCGCTTAAGCAAACATCGGAAATCGTTTCTAGTGTTGACACAAGCAAATGTGTCAAAATTAATTTCGGCGGGCAAAAAAAGGCCCGTAATCGTGTGTGAGGATACCTGCGCGCGCGATTTTTTTAATGCCGGCCAACTTTCTTCTATTATTGCAGTTAAAAGTTAAAATAGACTAACTATATAATGTCTAATTTAGTTGCATTTTGTAGTTACCTACTTTAGATACAATGGAGTTTATTAACCATAAGGCTCCACGCACGTACGATATCGTTCCCAATACGTAAAATAAATGGTATTAACTTTCAAGAATATTCCGATATTCATGCAATTTTCATCTGCTCTCTGTAAGGTAACAGACGATTAATAAAACCCTGCAATATTACTGATGCGTTGATGAGAAATGAAGAGGGAATTCGAAGCAGTCGTTTGAAACACAGTATCACGGGGTTACCATATTAATTTAGTTATTAGATTTCTTTATAAGAAACAATTTCGTCCTCATACGTGATTATTGTGTAACTTTAACCGTTTTCGCAGAGCACGCAATGGAAGTTCCTATTGTAATGCTGATAATAATAAGCTGATGTCTATATAGCCTACCTCGATAAATGGGCTGTCTAACACTTAAAAAACAATTCAGTTCGAACTAGTGGTTCCTGAGATTAGCGCGTTCAAACAAACGAATTCTTGAGCTTTATATAATAGTATAGATTGAGGGTAGTTGTGTTCATTGTCCATGTTTCCTAATGTTCATAGAACGTCTCTAATAACATGAAATTTCTTATTTCTTACGGTTTTTATTCTTGCAGGCCTTCTCTAGTCCGTTCGTCCTACTACGATTCCGCCACCTTACCTGATCTTAGACACCTTAAACCATTGACTATCACATTTTTGTAGAGCTGAGAAAAAAATATCTAAAAATTTAAAACTCGTAAATGTGCTTTTAATATCTAACAAAAAAAAACAAGTTTGTACGTAACCCTTGGTCCCCGAGTCCAATTCGCGCAAATCCGCATTTACTTTAATTGATTTCAATGTTGAAACTAAATAGAGTATATTTATAATATAGAATAGTAAGGGCTTATTATTAAACTCTCCATAAATTATAGTTATTTACATACAGTATGGAGTGTCATCGATTTTACAGCATTCGCTTTAGATCGGCCGCTGAGTCGCAAGAAATCCGGCTTTTAGACATTATAATACATTTATACTTCATTCCTCCAATCCCCATCATCCAGTAGAGGCTTAAGCCTTAAGTCTAGAGCATTGAGACGGCGCCATTGAGCCACGCGCAGTCCAGGACCGGAGCCAGGATATTATTAGCTCAAAATGGATTTTCATGCTTCAGATTGAAATAAGTAATGAGGGAGCGGTTATAAAACTGTGAGCTTTATGGCTGCCAATGAAATTAGACATATCCCCATTCTCTCCTATATTCAGAATTAGTTACTATTAAGCTTAAAGTGTAACTTAAAAATGTATTTTAGTGCTTGTTAAGAAAATACTAAATTGTTTTTTATTTATGTACACATTCATTTTGTTTATAATTTTTGACACAGTAAAAATTATTATAATAAGATTCTTTTTAATCAATAATCCTATTATGTATTATATTAGTAGAGACCCATACTCAGCACTGATTCAGTATAAATTATAAGATTAAAAGGTAAGAGGGAGATGAGAGCCGATATCTATTTATTATGGATATTGAAGAATTAATACTAAGTCATTATTAGACCAATACAAGCCAAAACAACAGTTTTAGATTTTTTGTCTGTCTGTATCTTTGTACACGTATCACGCAAAAACTACTGCATGGAATTGCATGCAGTTTGTACCCAAGTATTGGTAGATTTCTAACTTGACATATAGGCTCCGTTTTATCCCGGGAAAATATGAAGCGGGGCTTTTATCCCAGAAAACCTTTTCCTCATGGGCGTTGCCGCGAGTTAAAACAAATTAGTAGTAAGATTATTCTTAATCAATAACCGTATTATTATTGTAGACTATCGATATTCAGCAATGGTTCGGTTAACAATACAGGACTAATATTATAATAGTATTATATTAGTCATTAATCAAAGTATTAAAACGCTTTTTATCTCTACTATTTGTTTTAAGCGCGGCTCCACCTGCGTGAAAGATTTTCCGGGTTAAAACTCCCGCTTTATATATTCCTGTGATGAAAGTATTCTGTAACCTCAAAAGTACCTAATATCTTCCTATTAGTGAAAGAATGTTCAAAATCGGTTTAGAATTGCTAGTGACTAGCCCCTATATTCAAATTGATAAAGTTTTCCCATCTATATATAGAGAGACTGATAAATTGTTTTAGTGTCAAAAGGTGGTTAAGAAATGTTTAAATAGCTGTCAAAAACATCATCGGCTCCTAATTTAAACCTTATTAATTTAGAGGCAAGATAGTTTGTGTGAGTAAATTTGTTTTAGCTAAGCATAGCTTTGCGAATTTTTTATACATAGGTACGACTGAATAAGTGTAGGATAATGAGTTTTAACTATGAGAATGTCCTTTAACCCTAGCTTATAATATGGATGATTTTCAGTTAAATATCTCACAAAACTGTCGGATCTAAATACTGAAATCCGAATTTTTAGTACCGTTTTACACCCATACCTAAGCTTCGTGGTCATATCAAACCACAGTTGAGGTGAGGCAACGATTTACAATGTGAAATGTGTGATTATAAATATTATATGTGCTGACGACACCTATCGAGTATAAATGTAAACTCTTGATGTACAGTGATTCGAAAAATTTCAATTTTAAAATACTAGATGGCGCTGCACAGCTTAATCGGTAGAATGTCAAGTTTTAGATTAATTTTAACGTCGTATCACTAGATGTCCCTATTCTTAGATCATAATTATTATGAATGCGACTCCGACTTTGTTGAAATCTTAAGGATCGTTTAAGACCTGCATCCATTCAATCAAGTCTACATTATAGTATTCGAGTATAAATAGGAACAACTTTAAACAGTGTTAAACATTTTGTCAAATACCTTTCCGAAAATGTCTATTAGCTCTACAACTAATATGTAGGTAACTCAGGTCGGCCTATATAAAAACGCCATATAAATAATTACGCATAAATTGTAGCATAATAGGTTGATCTAGGAAATAGCAAAGAATTGTCTGAAAACAAGGTATTTTGTACGTAATTATAAAAAAAACTTTATGTGACTTCAACGCCATCTAGCGAAAAAAGCGCGGTGAAGAGGATTGAGGTTCCACCGTTTTCGATGTTATATATATTTTTTCTTTTATAAAATAATGAATATTTGATGATATAATTTTTATCATATTTTGTTGCGATTAATAAAAATATAGATACGTATAAAACATTTTACAGTGCGTGTTTATTATTTTCCCAGAGTAAGGAAAGGCGTATTTTCACATAAAGGACATTATAATAATAATAATATCAGCCCTGTATTATATACTTGCCCACTGCTGAGCACGGAGATTAGGCCTTAGTCCACCACGCTGGCTTAGTGCGGGATTAGTAGAGAACTTCTCAGATGTGCAGGTTTCCTCACGATGTTTTCCTTCACCGTTATAATAATGAATATTTGATGATATAATTTTTATCATATTTTGTTGCGATTTAAAAATTAGATACGTATAAAACATTTTACAGTGCGTGTTTATTATTTTCCCAGAGTAAGGAAAGGCGTATTTTCACATAAAGGACATTAACTACATCGTATTATAAATAGTATATGGGATAATAGTATGTTGGGAGTGTAGTGACTGATTGCAAAAGATAACCGCCGTTTTCATTCTTCGTTAAGACGTATTACACATAATCTACATCGTGAGTACTGCCTCCCTGTTAGTTATAACTAATTTCTTGGGTTTAAAGGTTAATTTTTTAACTTCCTCTGCGTATGCGCATCATTACACTACTATTCGCTACAAATAAAAAATATTCGACATGTTTTGAATAATTTATTTAAAACCTTGAAAGAACTTTATCAACTACTCTCTTACAACTAGAATAAATGTTATTCAATTACATTATAAGAAAATACATAGAGACAGTTTCCGCATTAACATCAATCGAATAATTATCATATAAGATATAATACGTTACTTATAAAAATAATTATAATCATATATATTTTATAATTAAAGTTATCATGTTGAGAGGAAAGTCATAAATATTTATACAAAAATCCCAATTTTTGGGACAAATCGTTATAAACAAACTTATACCTAAGTCTTTCAACAAAAATCGTTTATAATTATTAATAGCCGTTACAATTTTAAAACTAAAAATCAAATGTGTATAAATATAATTTATAAGTATGGACTTAAGTCTACAACACGTTCGAGAAAGAGTAATAACCAAATAAAATATAACCTAACCAAATACAAAAGAGACATTGTCAATCATGCATCTGTATGGTAACAAATCAAAACTATATATAACTGATATATGTGCAATACAGTGAACTGGTGGAAAACATTTGACCTTGTGAAGCAGGACTTGGGGCCAAAAGGCCTGTTTCACAATGGCTAAGTCAATGTGATCCATCTCTCACCGAATTAGGGAAATAACGTAAATAATGCCCATTTAATTGCTATATATTTAGGGAATCGACATAGTGACTTTTGCATGTGGTCATCTTGCATTTTATTTGATCAATGGCACTCATTCAAGCGATGTGAAACACTTATTATTAATTACTATTTTCAGAAATAGAGGTAAGTACAATAAATTGCCATTATGGCTAAAAATGGGATTACAAAGAATACAAATGTAACAACCTTCCACACAAGTTTTATGAAAACTTTTATTTGGAAAACATTTGTTTTTACTAAAGTACTTATTAAAATAATGAGAAATTATAAGTTCAATGGTAATTTTAATAAATAAGATCGGCTGGTAACATACGCGTCTCAACCTATCACATCAGCACCTACTCCTATTTAATTTAAGGTACTATTCATACCATTCTTGCCCTTTCAGCGGACCTCCGCGATACTAGGGCTTCCGTACCCACGTCTTAAAATATCAGCCACAATAAACTTATCGAATATAACAGTATATAAAAATATATCTAAGTATGTATATAAATTACAAATGAACTTAGTAAATATATAAAACCTAGTGTACAAATATAATAGAAAGATAGACCTATTCCATTGATATTCTAAATCGTTTTCTCAAAACTCATACTCAAAAATTTCCTTTGAATATGTTATGAAGAAGAACACAGATGGGTATTTGAAATATTAGGGATTTTCCTTTACGAAGTTTGTATATGTTATTGATATTGAACATTTATATGCTCGCATTCTATCAGGACATGCGCGCTAGCATATGCGTTCAATACTGAATCCGCGTACATGTGAGCTCAGGTTGGATGGTGTAGGCGCACTATACGCGGAACCCGTACGGATTGGGAGAGTTCGCTGAGCATCTACCAGCTAGCGCGCACGAAATCAACGGAAATGCGCAACAATACGCAAGGGTTAAGCAAAAATAGTAGCTTCACGATCAATCCCCATAATGGCTATTGAATTTTAATATCAATGTACTAACAGAAAATTTATTACATGTGTTAAGTAAGTATGTTATACGGAAATTGTTTTACATATAGAGACAAATAGAATTGTATTTATGTCTATGGAATGATTAATGATTAATATTCTATGAGTTCCGGTATAACAGTAAATGATGCGGTCCGTTCGTTTTCACGGGTTCTTGCTTTTTGTTTTCTGAGGATTCTTAGTTGCTTTCTTGAGTTGTGCCTATTTCTTGTAGTAAGTCGTCAAGTTGGTACTGTAAAAATTATTAAAAAAATAATTAGTTACAAACCATTGATCATTGCTACGCATTATTCTATTAGGAATTGTGGGTACTCTACACTCAATGCACTCTACGTACTACGCCTATATATGTGAATAATGTCTTTTTAACGAAAGTAAGCCTTGTATTTGTAATAAAAAAAAAATGAGGTAACGCTTCGCACCTGGCTAAGGCAAAATTATACAAGCCCAAAGAAATAATGATATTTATAATATTTACCTTCCAGAAGAAGTTCTGTTGCGTGATCGCGAAGCAGCTCTGCATCAAGTACTTGAATCGGTCCTTATCAGCCTCGTGGTACCTCTGCGCGTCAGCCAGCAACTTTTCGATGCGGCCCTTGTACTCCGTCTCAACTGAAATATACTCGCAATTATATTCCAATACTAACACAACTATTAAATAATCTATATCATACCTTCGAGCTGATGCTTGACGGTCGCCAGCTCCATAGTGCAGGGAACCGGTGTCGCGGTCAAGGGAACGTGAGTCAGGTACAGGATCGACGCAGCAGCGAGCCCCATCAACATCACGAAGCAAAACAGAACTCTCCAGTGAAGATTGCACGCCAGCCTATCTGGATGAACATCGGTCACTTCGACCGTCTCCAACACCGCGTCGGAATCCGAATCCGCGGAGTCGAAGTACTTTTTATAAGACATTTTATCTAATATGAGAATTTTGAAATGCAACACGATATCTATGTCGCAGTATATGCGGCAGTTCGGGCGCAACTACCGCAAAGATGCAAAGGCAGCGAGGCGCCACCCGCAGACATGCGCAAATATATGCACTGTATTGATTTAATAGCTGACCTATGACATTTAACGCGCAGTTGTGCATTACAAGGTGTTTGTCGCGGAATTACCTGCCTGGAAATCTTTTATGGTATTCCAAATACTGATATAAAATTTTAATTACCTTTCAAGGTTAAAAAGTTACGAACAGTGACAATTTTATCCCAACCTGATCAACAGTGCTAGCGTTTATTTCTAGCGAATATCCAAATATATATACTTTTAAACTGACAAGCTTTATCTCTTTAATCTTAGGACAAAGTTGAACTGCACCGTACTTACCGTTAGACGCCGCGCAAACGCTATCATCTACTATGAAACTGTCAGTTCCTTCAGCAACTTTAATAACTGTAATGTAGTCCGAGCAGGAAAGTAAACTTTTTCATTTTGCGGAAAATGCAAAATATGTTGCAAATCAGAACAAAAAAAAAGTGGCGCCCCCAAGGTACGTTTTTATTTTTCAGGTCAGACTTATATTCAAAATAATGTAGTGTTTATTGGCTAGTAGATAGCGTCTGCAGTTCTAGGTACAGTCTGCAATGTGCCGTGTACAGATGTCCCATCGCCATATTGTGTGGTGGCGATGGGGTGGTCTTGCCCCAAATATGCACCCCCTTACGCGCAGTATAGTGTTCCCTAACAGAATCCGTGGAGAAACCTGGACAGCAATAAACCTTGGTGTGTATCCAAGGTGTAGATGCCTACAAAGGGATTCCGCAATGCCGTGGTTGGTGGTACTTCCCTGGGAAGATAATTTTTAAAAAAGATCTTACGAAGAGGAAGCGTAGTGTAGAGCCACTCTGTCTTTTATTAACTAAAGTTCGGGTAGTGTAGCTTTTGTTTTGAGCGGTCGTGGTGCTTTATATTAAGAGCAGCTTACTCTTCTCTTCATTCAAAAGTCTTCAGTTTTCCAAAGTAGTTACTGTAGCATGAATAATCAAAAGGCGGTGAGGCCATCCAGACGATGCATGGAGGATGGACTGTTCCTCAACAGCCCATCGGCTGTTGAGGAACAGTCACCTACTCAAATGGTTCTAACCCAAAAGTAGGACCGTAAAATTGGTGCTCAGAAATCATCATTATTCGCTGGTAAATGAACACGCGTCAAAATGCCTGAATATAGCTTTGTTGGATTTACCTGGGTCTTAAACCGTGGCAAGAAATCTCGTGGGTAAAAGAGTTGATACCAGCAATTTACATTATAAGGGTCATATAGATATCTCAGTACGTTACGTGGTCGTGAACCTACGCAGATCAATGTGATGTTATGGTAATACCGGATTAAGCCATTTTTTTCTGAACTGTTTTGTTGAATTTATAGAATTGTAAAACAAAGAAACACAAATCACACATTTAAATCTACGAAGCGGTATGCAAAGGTGCAACCCGGTCTCCCACTTTTCGCCAAGTGTGTTCCGTCCCATGATGTGGTAGGGGTCGTCCCCTATCACATTATGGGACGGAATAATTCTACAGTTTAGCCTATCGCGAAATCAGAAAGCAGAAAAACCCAAATACCACTTTGCCCTACCTGGGATTCAAACCCAGGATATCAGTGTGGTGCCGGAACTACGCCACCGAGGCATAAAATTGTAGGCACTATGTCCCGCATTTCAGCCTGCCTCTTAACATAGGCCTTCCCTAACGCTTTCAACTGGGTTCAATCGTACGCTGCCCTTCTTCAACAGTGTCGAGCTGTGAGTTTTAATTGTCATCCCACCCCGCAGTGGCGAAAGCTGAAATTCGAGAGGGAACCCGATACAACATATAGGTACTAATTTGCATGAATGCGGTCTGCAAATCTTTCTAATGATAATTAGATTCTACACAAAGAGAAGCCGGCAGGAATTGGGTCATATGAATCCTTTGCAACTGCCAAGTGCCACCCAGTATGATGACCACCTCTATTACACTTGCCGTACCTTGGGTACCCGTTAGAGACCCGCTCCATTGAGGATCACGGGTCATGTGGCCCCTCCATTTATATTAGTTTATACGAGTAATTATGATTGTTCTCAGACAGTAAAAATTTCAGCACCATCGATTCTACAGCTTAGCCGTAAAAGCGTAACAAACGTACAGACAGATATTCTGAATTTATAATCTTAGTATGGATAGGTCTATGGATGAAATAAGGAACGAGGTTTAAACTAGGTGACCTGATTTAAAGTGGTGCATTTCAGGGTGTGGCATGTACTCGTCACAAATATATACGATGTACAATATATCACAATATTTTAACCTGCATATATGTTTGGATCTTTGTCATGTAATATCCTTGGATTGTCACGAAAGGTTTCATATTTTAAACCTACAAGAACACATATCATGATTTCTTATGTTTACGCGAATGTTAGACATTGAAATAAAAACTAAAAACTATTTAAACGGATTTTATCGCGGTTTTTTATATTATTATTTTCTCCCGACGTTTCGAAGACTTTGCAGCCTTCATGGTCACGGGGGGGACTGAGGTGTTGTTCATCCGTAAAGTCAAAGTTACAATATCTACCTACATTTTTCAAATATACAACTTTTTAAAATTTTATCTGTTGACGGTCCGATCTACGCAGAATGATCTCACAGTGTCTTGAGGTCTGGCAGCCGGTCTTTTGGGATCCGATTTAATTAAATGTAGAACAGGATCCCAGGCTTGTGCAAGCTTCCAACCATCTTCCTTATTGAAATTTGGGTGTTTTTTAATTTCAATAGCCTCGCGAATCATCCTAGGCAGGAATCGGTGTTCTTTGGCAAGGATTTGTGGCTTGTCTAATCGCAAATAATGATTGGAGCCTCCTTCAGAATGTTCAGCGACTGCAGACTTCGTAGAGCGTCGGTGTTTCACGTCAGCTATATGTTCTTTTACGCGGGTCCCTATATTTCTTTTTGTTTGTCCTATATAAGAAAATAATAATATAATAAACCGCGATAAAATCCGTTTAAATAGTTTTTAGTTTTTATTTCAACACATATCATGTCTTTATCTCCGAAAGGGTAGGCAGAAGTGCTACCAGGCCACCCACGTTTCGCTATGCGCTTCCCGTCCGATTTTGTGATATACTAATCTATCGTCATATCGGACACAAATTCCAGACTTCGGGCTGATACCGAGTAGAAAACCCCAATATCACTTTTCTCGACCCGGGACCTCAAAACTGTAGTCATACTGCGCACGCAATACAACTACGCCACAGAAACAGTCCTACAAGAACCTCAGGTACATTAGTTTCTAATGCCCATGACAGGATCGACTGTGGATGATCTGAATGTGCTAGCTTGTTAGCAATAACATATGAGAGTCAATGATCTCATTACAGAAAATGTACAAAATCTAGCAACATGGTAATAGCTGGAACAAGACGCCCACTATGCAAGATTAGGCTCATGAGTTATACTCTCGCGAGATTGCTTTGTAAAAATCTCTCACGAATCATGGCAAAACGGAAGATGCAAAAGTATTAACCATATACATTCTCAATTATACGGGTACTTTGACGCCGATAAAAATCTGACATCGAAGAGAGCCTTTGGCAGCCGAGGCGAGGTAAAACAAAAAACAATTGCGCTCACGATGTATCTCCTTAACTCCTGGAAAGAGTGAATTCGTGGTGGTATAACGCTTCAGAAAGAAGAAAGAACAAGAATAAATGGTATTATTGTAACTAAAATTAAGAGTTCTAAATCCAAAGAACTTATGGCTGTGAGGGATTTTTTTTCTCAGATCAGTGACTTCTTACAGAAAATGATTGAATATTTCATAGGATAATAAGTATTATACGCTAACAAACTATAAGTAGATGACCTTATTTCATGCAACCTGCAACAGGGCGTGGCGCGCAATAGCTCCAACTAGAAATATTGCATAAGAGGCTAAAGTGACATAAGTCATAACTCCGTGCTATTTTCACCAAAACTTGAAATTACGCATATAATAAACCTTTCTAAATAATTGCCTACTTTTATTAGTAGCTTCATTATTTTTATTGTTGAAATAGGATAAAATTTTTGACAATCTCAAATCTCGATTTACATCGTAAAATGTACGTTATTTTTTAATGAAAAAATGTGTTCGAATTAATAGAAGAGATTAATTAAATACCTAAATTATTTGATATAATATAATAATTAATGTGAAGCAAAACTGAACGTTGGATATACATTTTAATAATAATTGACTCTTGTAGCTAATATCTACTTATAACAATACAAATTCAAATAAGTATAATGTGATACAAAAAACGGCGGGATCGCGCACCGCACAGTCCACGGTGTATCGCGGTCGCGTTACGGGGCGCTTGTGTCACTATTTAAGTTACCCAATCTAAAGCAAGAAACGTTAAACATTTAAAAATAATCAAGACTATCAAATTCCTATTCCGCGGGATGCACCGGAATTAGGAAACAAAAGCAATTAAAGATTTATATTATGTAAAATGGAGTATTGTTACATTATAAGAACTCATAATTCAGGGAGATCCATACTATCTGGGTACGATAGGATACAGGCCGGGCAAAGTTATATTTGGGTTTTTCTGCTCCGTATAAGCCCGGAGTATGGAATTTGTGCCCGATATGGCGATAGGCTCGCCCCCTATTACATCATGGGACGGAGTAAACTCGGCGAAAAGTGGATGCCTTGGTTGTGCTTCTGCATACCAGTTCAAGGATAAATGTGTGATAATGTGTGTGTGTGTGTGTGTGTAATCCATACCTACGATGCTACTTAGCCCAGTTCCTGATTAATTGTGACCGATTTATGGGGTATGGATCTGATATTCTAAAGATCATGAATGCATTGTCACATAATAAAAAACTTGGACAAATTCTACTGAAATTTTGTCGAACATTTCTTTGTAATAAAGTGATCTCCAGTAGAACCTTGCCTAATACTTAAAACAAAAGTTTCAGAGTTTAATTACAGTTATTACTATTATAGTTAACTGGGTAGTAGATCTCTCGTTGCGAGGTTCCGCCTGGGTAGGTACCTTTGCCCTTTTCTTTCCTGAAGTAGTAGTGTGCTCGGCAGTGGCGAAGGGTACACATAACTCGAGTTCTGCCGGCTTCCCTTTAGGTGTAGAACGATTTACAGACTGCATTTATGCATACACGAGTTGTGTCCCTTTCGGAAAATTTCACCTTGGACAACGAAAAATAGTTTGAAGAACATTATAGTCAGCGTATTGGGTGTTGTTATGTCTTAGGGTAATGAAAGCTGTACAATTCCACGCAGGCTTTTATTTTAAATTGGATTTTATTACTTTTTATCCGCGGTCATGTCGCTTACCATCTGGCAAGCGGCACGCTATCGTGTTATTCAGTTGTACAAAAAAAGAAGTAAACTCAACAAATAAACTACGAGTTTCTTTTTGCCTCTTCGCTTGTACAAACTTTGTATCCGCCAGGATAGTGACTAGCGTACACAAGGTGTAAATTCCACCACAGTGGCCCATGTAAGTAAGTCGCGTTCCATGATCAACCTGTGTGTATCCAGTTTCAAAATGGCCGGCAAAAATGTGCCGACCGGCGAGGGATAATCATCTCCCATCAGTCGACACTCTATATGGACACCATTCCGCCTACCATCTGCTGCAATGGTCACTATGCAAAGACATATCTGTGGGTCCGTATAAAGCATCGGTAAATATTTTATAGCATGAATTTCAACAAACAAGGCTCAATGATAAATTAATAAGTCACCTGATTCATGTGCCGAAACAGGGTGTGGCAGGCACCGACCCCGAAGAGCAATCAATATCCAGGTACAGCGCCCATCCCAACAGGTGACCTAGATACGATACCCCGCAGAGACCTATATCGCATAGAAATCTAGGGCATCCATTTCAACGCTGCGATTTATAACGTAGTTTGAAACAAAGGATTTCATGAAATAAATCATATTTTATAAGAATCGATTTTGTTTTGTTGTGGACATTGAAGGCGGTGGACAGTGTTCTTTTCAGTTTCATTATAATTAGTTGGAAGGGCGTTTGTTTTGTTTGTAAATAGCACATGGGTATGGCTTAAATTTGTGTTCGCTTAAGTAATAGTCGTACCTTTTGCAACATCTTAGGTGGGAAACAGAGTTCAAAAATGATAGAACCACACTGTAGTCTCCATTTATTTACCTACTACACACATTGGCATGATATTTTTCTAAACAGCAATGAGCATCCACTATTATGTTATGGTTTGTGTAAGCCATATTACTGAGTATATTACTTGTCTTTGTGAGCATCTCAAGGTGACCAGCGCTGTGCAATACCACGCAATACTTTGTAATTTCTATTTCTGTATGGTGTTGCTATTCTTTATAGAGGATTGTATCTCTTACCATCAGGCGAGCGGTGTGCTCGTCTTGCCTCACATGTTTTTTTACGTAAAATTACTGCCTTTTGTTGCGTCATCGAAGAATACAACTTCCATTTCCTTCCCTAGTCTCTATTCCTTACCACTAAAGCCAACAGCGTATGCATAAGCATTGGGTGTGGTAGGAGTGTATGGACGATGGATATCCTTTATTAGCAAATGAACCTCTTGGTAATTTGCCAGTAGATGTTATAATAGAAAAAACACTTTCCGCCAAATAGCGGATGCTCTACTTGAGTTCACTACCTTGAGAGAAAAGCACGATTAATAGTAAATATACCAGTGAAAGCGAGTATTGTGATCATAAAGGCGCAACTTTAACGAAGTTAGTGATGCAGGCTATCGATATATATGTACCCGTAGAATATACATCAATGGACGCAGTCAAATATTTTAAATATAAAACCCCACTACACACAATATCAAACTGCGCAGCGGCAGAGCAGCCCGGGGCGATGTAGCATGACATGATATGGTATAGTATCTGGTTGATTGAGCCTTGTCCGGGTAATTCTAATAATAAACATGGTATTTACTTTAAAATAGATGGTATTAAAATTTTCCATTTCAAGAAAATATTTACGACTGAACTCAAACAAGTCGATAACTATAGGTTTTTTTTTGGGAGGAACCGCTGCGGGTATCCCTGGGGCACCTTGAGAATGGTATACAGGCGATCCTTCGGCTTAGCTATGATTCCCAGTTTTCATAATGTCTTCATAAATCAAATTAAATAACGAGTAGATAAATGGTTCATTTGTCATTCCTTGGCTCATTTATTTACGGATTGATGATAAATGAATATCCTGTATTTTTTTCTCATGGCTTAAGATAATTATCTACACCAAATTTAATTGTAACATGTTTTGCATTTTAGTTTTTCTCCCCTTTAATTGCCTAAGTTAGGAGTTAATAAAATTAATTATCCCCCTTCCCCCTATTCTTTCCCCTTTAATCTCGTTAATTAGGGGTTAACAGAAAACTGAATAAGTCATATTCATTTTCAAGGTTCACGATATCCCCACACCGAATTTCATTAAAATCGGTTCAGCGGTTTACCTCCTAATTATGGTTTAATAAGCAAAATTATATGATCCTATATTTGTTGGATACTTTATACCCTGAGAAAATATTTGGAAAATAATTAGGTACATACGTACGTCGTCGTCTTTAGTACATTCTAGCAGTAATTACTGGACATAATGAGACTTAACATCTCATGTCTCGGAATGGCAAGCCCAGTAAAATAATAAACAATACTTTATAATTCAAGGTGTTGGATGGCGTTTCTACAGTTTATGGGCGGTCGTATCGCCCATTAGGCGAACGGCATACTCGTCTCGTCAGTCAAAGCAATATGGGCAGGTTCGGCATATTTAATTATGAGTCATTACTAATATATTTACTATGTATTGCTCGTGGATTCGTCTGTGTGAATTTCCTTTTACCGTTTAGTCTGTTGATCCTTACAGCAATAGCATCGATTGGCATCAAAAATAGATTTAAATTAGTAATTTGCCAATTGTTTTACTGATTGCAATATTGCAAAAATGATGCAGATCAAATCTTCAAAAAATAACAGATATTTACCAATAAAAGTGTGTCTGTAGTCTCTACTAGTCTTAAAAAACCACTATGTGGTGTATGTGCTATACTAATTATTGCTTCCAACTTCGCACTAGTAAATTTTTTGTCGGTCTAAAACTTTCTGTGCTTTGACTGGGATGTAAAGTACTTTCTATATCGAAGACTAGCTCTACATGTTTTTTAATCAATACCATTAGTGTCACTTACCAATTTACTTCAAACAGTTTTACAAACTTTCGCATTTATAATATTTATATGTTGGATGTGTGAAAAGTTGTGTCGCTTGGCTGCACTGTGGCTCAACCTTTCGCATCAATATCAACACTTTAATTACAACCTACATTTGAAATAATATTCGCAATTGCAAATTCTGCGTACCTTAGAAGCGGTTCTGTCACGCACAAGGCTTGTGATTTTGAATCCTAGCATCATAGAAGTCAACACGCGCTCGGTTCCTAATAGGCCGTGCGTGAATAACAACAAGGTGGGCTGACAATCATATTCCACTAATCCAAATACGCTATCCAGGACTTACGCGGATATAAGGCACAATATTGTAGCTCACAACAAGCTATTTACCCGATCAGCTCTTAAAATACTTCCTTTTAACGTTGGCAATATAACTGTACGTCACAACTTGACAGAAAGTAATTAGCTACATAAAATACATAACTCCAATGTATCAGAGCGTTAAGGGCAGCCACAAAACCAATGCACATGAATCTCAACTAAAACTCATCGTACTTACGTATACTTTATTTAAAACTTTAAAGAACATACAACAACTACTCTAGAATAAATATAATCCAATTACATTTTAAGAAAATAGTTGCTGACAATCGTCGCGTTGTATCAGATAATTATCCTACAAGATATATCGTTAAAATCACGATTAGAATTAACTTACACTATAAATACTTTGATTATAACTATTCCTCCAGATAAAGTGCTTGATTAATAAATGCAATATACGTTAAAACACTTTTGAAATGTAACATATTGTGTGGGTCTTAAAAAGGGATTGCCCGCTTTCACAGGAGATACAATTAATAATAAAAAGAGATAATACAAATGAAAATTGCAAACCCAACTTGCTGTGCATCATTCTTGTAAGTTTACTAAGTCTACCAATTCTAATCGTATCTATCACACGCCTGTTGAATACATTTCCTTAAATACTTAAGTTTGTCCATATTCACCTACTTTCCTTCCCCCTTACTTTATTAAAGCAATTCGAATAAAAATAACACGCCATACAACTATATCTTAATAAAATATTTATCAGTCGCAAGAAAACTTATACAGAATTAGATGTATAATATAAAAAATATACAGATTTTATCACAAATAATACGAAATTGGCAGAAAGGAGTACACAAATGGAAGAATAGATATCTATCTATTTGATATTTGAGTAAGTGATATTTCAGTATTACACAGAAGTCGCTCCAGCAGGACCTTGTTCCTAATATGTTAATAGTTATAGAATAAAGAACACATGTATATTAACCTTAATGTTTTGATTAAACTGTGAGAAATGTTAGAGATTTTCACATGGGACATAAAATATTTCGAACAGGATAATACCGACAATAGGTTTATAGATTAAACATAATATGGTTGTTGAGTAAAAATTCGAATTTTATATTCGGACAGATTCATGCGCATATGGGCTCAACATATGCGCAAGAAGCGGTCCCGATTTTACTTTTGTTTTTATAATAGAAAATAATATTTGAATAAATCATACTGTCACTCAGCCTAATATAAAACAAGAAATTCGCCAATAGGTAGATTTTCGTAATTGCTGAAAATCCATAACATCTCTGTTATGTTACTCATATATTCAGGAAAATGGTTTACATCTAGATATCGAGCTGTATGCTATTTAATGATTATTGATTACAACTGATCCATGTCATCGGGCTCCAGTGTCATGCTGCTACTGTCCAGTTTATGCCGGATTCTTGCTACACTTGATTTCCTCAAGCTCCCTGCTAGCTTTCTCGTAATCTGATCGGACCTTATTGCATTTGATATGCAAATCATTCATCTGATTCTGGAATAAAGAAACGTAGCTATGAGATCAATAGGAACTTAATCTCCAAAACCGGATACCATCAAGTGGATATTAAAAGTAATCCAATCTTTTCTGTATGTTAGAAAAAGTGTTGCGCCGGCCCCTCATTGCGATAAAAGAAGACAGTATATATCAATCAAATCAATTATTTTTCAAATGGATTAGCTGTTATAGCACTTGATCAAAAATGACTAATACAGTTTTCGCAGCAGTATATATGCATTTTTAGATATTAGAGTGCGACCTGGCTCTGCTACCCCTTTCCGTCTCCCCCACCTCCTCACCCGCCTCGCTCAGTTAACTAGGTCATACCTGGCAGAGAAAGGATTGCTGCGTCATCGCGAAGCAAGTTTCCATCGATGTTTTGAACTGTTCCTTGTCAGCCTCATAGTACTCCTGCGTATCCGATAGCATTTTCTCAATCCGATTCTTATATTCCGTCTCAACTAGAACAAAGTTTTATATTCTAACATCATATGAGTATGACAAATTGATTGAATTTGTTACTTTTATCCACAGGATTAACGGGGTTTGGCATGAGACACAGTATCACACAGAAAACCGACTCAAAGTCACCACAAATAACTATTTTCTTGATTTATTTTTGTTTTCATTAGAAGGGCAACGCATCACCGATTATTTCCGTGCTGAGGGTGTTATAGGCAATGGAAATCATATCATGGATCTAACTGTCAACTAGTTTTTCTATGTTACCTTCGAGCTGCCGCTTTGTCGATTGCAGTTCTGAAGTGCACTGATCCATAGGTGGAATCTTGTAGGACTCATGCTGTATGTAGAACACCAGCCCAGCCGTCAGTCCCAGGAACACCATCACACCCAAGTACAATCTCATCATCGACTCATTTTTTAGCTTTTCTATGAACGCGTCTGGATCCATATTTATTTCGAAATCTATCTTTTACAACAAATTCAATTTTTGGTTTATAATGCACTTGAAACAATTTAATCTTGCATCAAATCAGCAAGCCACCGCACTAATGGCGAGGATGCAGGAGATATCTGAAGATCTCGGCGCAGTCCTGCGCAAAACTATTGATTAAACTGAACTTTAACATTTTGCATGACGTTTCATTTTACTTAGAAAACTATGCTTTGAAAGAACTAGTTTTGAAATTAGTTTTAAAATAATGTGAGAAATTTACAGATAGATTGAGGGCAGACCATGTAATAACTATGTATATAAAACAAAGTCAGGTTAGTTAATACATTTATAACTCAAGCACGATGGTTATTGTCTTTGATCTATTGGATTTGTCGCTGCCAGGAATAGTAGAATAACTAAAATAAAACATCGGGAAATTCACTACTTTAGTTTTCATACATACAATTTTTTATTTAAATTTTTCTAAAATCAATCTGAAATAAAGTATGTTGCACAGACTTTTTCTAGTGGGTCTATAGCGGGAAAACATTTGGCTAAGTATAAAAACGGCCTATATCCCTTCGTAGACTTGGAAAAGGGTTATGCTATGGGTCAAGGCATGAGGCAGGAATTATGGTAAATGTTGTCATTAACTGATTGGCTTGTAACGTGCTGAGTTTGGTAGAAGAAGCATTGATGCACTAAATGTGGTGGAAATATACTCCTTACGGAGTATAATATATGAAGTTACCACTGCTGGTCGCATGGGGAATAGTATTATAAAAGATCGTTGTAAGTCTTTGAAGGATGATGTAGGTATCTAGTGGCTAAAATTGAAAGAAGTATGTTGAGATGGCTCGAGCGCGTGGAGAGGAAAGATGATAATGTTTGTCATGAAAAGTAATTACCAAGCGAATAAAAGTGATATGACTGGAAGAAGGCACGCTTGGAGATCGTACATTAATGAAATAAAAATGATCTTCGCGGAAAGGCCGGACCCTGAGCAGTAACAATATCCGTGGAGGCCCGTGGCAAATTTATGCAATACGACTCCTAGCTAGTGCAAAATCTGGCGAACTTTTTATTAGGTCATGATAGTACTAGTTCTGTTTGCAAAAGCTAACTGTAAAATAGTTTGTACGTCAACCATGTGCAACAGGGCTTCGAGGTAAGTTGGTCCTCATCCTCTTAAGTCGGGGGCCCCTGACGCTAAAGGGCCTTATAGCTATACCCCTGAAAAGAAGTACTCTTGACCAATGGAAATGTATAGGGAGCACTAAAATGTGGAAAAGGCGGAAGAGGTAAGTATGTCAAAATCATAACATGTGGCACTCAAAAGTCTTGTTTCTTGTCTAGTGAGCCTATCCCTACGGGTAAAAGGCGTGAATCTGTATGTAGGTATATATGATGTTTTCAGTATGATTTTTGTACATTTATTGAAATTCAATCATTTTTGTATTCATTTTATCGTTATAGAAAACGGAGTTTGATTCAACCAATAAGTTACACATTTATTGATTCTGTGGAGATACGAAGTTGACCGGGTCAGCTATGTTTATTATGACAAGTACCCTACCACGTTTGTCTGTCTTAACTAAACGCGATAAAATGGAAAATTATCGACGAAGTAATTTCAGAGAAAGGTTTATACGCATAATTTATAAATTGTCATAATATTTGTATAACCTCGAATATTGACACCTAATTAGCGCTAATTTGTGTTGCGTGTTGTAATAACTTGAATGCGTCTACGCGGTGCGTCCATTAAATTAAAACATGTTGAAAACTCTGGAGGTGCCAAAAAATACAATAAACATAATAAAGGTTTCTTAATATTTTATTTTCATTGAACATTACATTTAGTAGAATCAAAATTATCTTATAACATTAAGAAAATAGCTTCGACACAGTCGCGCAATAGTCAGATTAGTACTACACAAGATATATTAATTTCAATTAGAAAAACTTTTAACTTGATCTGGACATCATAAATACTAGGAATTCAAAAATCAAATTTAGTATTCTTCAAATTAGATTTTTAGGTACAATTAATATATAATAAATAGTTAAAGATTTTCATTAATACTACACAAAAATATGAACTCTTTGTCCTAAACATCTAAATTTATGTGTCAATAGTTTTAAAAATTCGGCACAGGTAAGACCAAAAATGTAATTTTTCATTAAGAAAAAACGATAGAAAAAAAACAAATCTTTTCGCGCTTTATTTCTGCTACATGATAATTCCCTACACTGTATCACATACGTATTATATGTTGCATACCCTGCGCATGACCTTTCCATACCGTTCCAATAACTCTTAATAATACATTATAAAATTATAAGTTACTTATATAGATATCAGTCGCAATAATTTGGAAATCGTAAATTAAGTATATACAATATAAAAATATATAAAGATTACTAACAAAAGAGACTGAAAAAAATTTACGTAACTTATAGATATTAGCTTATCAGTTTTGAATATAATACAAACTGTAGAAGAACTGGCGACGTGAAGTTTTTGAAAATGTATATGTATTTTGATTAATATTTCTATAAATCTACTGTTTAAGTTTATCTTAAGATATGGATTTTTATTATTATGTGACCCAAGTTAATAAGTTAATTCAAATAGAGAACCTAAGAGAACCGTCTAATTATTTAATTGATATTTTTCATACATTTTTTGACAACTACGTATATCGGACATTACTTTCTGTGGACAGCTGGTACTCATTATTAATTCATTTATTTATATTTCCATTAGAAGCTGTTGCCTGGATGTTTAGGATGGTTTCTTGTCCTTCAATAGTTGCAGCTCCTTAGAAACTCTGCCGTAGTCAGCTCGGATCTTGTTGCATTTGATTTGCGCGCGATTAAACTGGTTCTATAAAAAATAAATATCATTTAATACAATCATTGTTGATATAGGTGAACCTATCAAATCCAGTAGAAAAGCCCGGCTGGAAATAGGCTTCTGCCTTCTGTAGCGCGGGCCTTTACCAAAGGATTGAGAGGTTTCATTTCACACTGCGTTTGAGCTGATTGTACACAGAAGTCGTGGTCAAAGAAATCCGACAGTAGCACGAGTTGTTTTTAAAATAAATATCAATTTATCGCGCGTCTTATATTTCTGTCACTGGAAGTAGGTCAGATGAAACATTATCAAAAAAATGTCGCTGCACTTAAATGGTAATGCAAGATGATAAAATGATGCAAGAAAGGCTAGGAGAGGCTCATAGATCCTAGTTACTTTCACCAGCAGCTAATTACGTCCTACCTGGCACATGAAGGACTGCTGCGACATCGCGAAGCAGCTCTGCATCACGATTTTCAAGCGCTGCCTATCAGTATCTTGGCTCTTCTGTGTTTCTGTCAGTAGTCTCTCCATGCGGTTCTTGTATTCCTTCACATCTGGAAAGTATTTCGCATTCCAATAGCACATTTGCACATACGACAACTACAAACTCTAATATAGCTACTTAATTGCCATACCATCTAGCTGATGCTGCACGGTCTTCAGCTCCGAAGGGCATTGATCCGATGTGTGGTTCTTGTCAGACTGGATCTGCTCACGAATTGCATAGAAGTACAATCCACCGATTATTATAGAAATTAAGACGGCGGCTGCCTTGAAATATTTTTTAGTTAAGCCCTCTGGGACACAAAGCGATTCATCATCCATTGTGGCTTTTATGTGGTCTTTTATGACGTAGCGACTGAAAGTGTTTATTCGCCGTGTAATAGATACGCGACTGTGAGCACGAGCGCCGCTGCAATGAGGGATGAAGCTGTACGCCCTGACCTGCGCAAATCTATGCACAGTATTGATTGCTGGATGCTGACATTTGAACTTTAACGTGTCGCTTCATTTTGCTGAGAAACTTACATTTTTAATACAAGTTTGTAATTTATTCTCCAAAATACTACTTTTAGGACACTACCTAATTAATAATTGTCATCTATTATATATTTAACAACTTAATACCTTGCTCTTGGTAGCGAGTTGCAACAAGACTGGTTGGGACCTCAAATTTTTTAATACCGATCGTACTAAGTAAGGCATCGTCACGGATGTTTCTGAAGAGACTATTAGGCTCCGCGCAGAATTGACGTCGTTAAAATTACGGAAATGACCGTCGATTATCTTGATAGCTTTTAGCCCCCTTATTCATAGACGTTATTTATCTAAGGACGGAGCATTGCTGTGATAACAAGTCTGTTTCTCAGTGCTGACGGCATGGCAGTCTTCGCAGTGTGTTGACATAGGGCCGTTGTGATTGGCTAATATTGAGATACAACTTGAATCTAGTTGGCTGTCAGATAAACAAAGCTGAACAAACAGCAAGCTGTCATATGAACAATGCTGAGAAACAGACTTGTTATCACAGCAATGCTCCGTCCTTAGATAAATAACGTCTATGAATAAGGAGGTAAATCTATGCAGACTGCATATTTTACATGAATACGCGCTGTTTTAAAACCTGGGTTTTTTTTCTGGGTAAAGCTATTAGTAGGTCAGACTAAATAGTGTTTACTGCAGAACATCTTATTTTTTAAACATTGTTGTACGTATCGGCTTTAACTACAATATAAGGAAATCCACGATTTAAGTAATCGACAATATTATAACCAAAGCTTAAAAGAAATAGATGTAGGTGTTCCTGGCGGTTTCATGAGCAAGAATGTATTTTTTAAACCCAGTCTCACAATATGTATAATTTTGGAAACTAAACTATAGCCTTTAATAATGCTTCTCCAGAACATTGTCGGTCGTAAGTGTCAAAATTCATAAAAATCCGTTCAACAGTTTCTATTTCCGCTTACTTCTATCAAACATCTGGGAAAATATTTACAGACTGACAATATTAATAAGAAGACTGAAAAATAAACCATAACCTCTAAGTGCTCGAACACTTAGAGGTTTTTTTATAATTAATAGTAGTAGTAATAGTAGATACCACTATCTTAAACCATCATGAAATATCAACCTGATGCTGCATTTTCGGACCATGAGACATTTCTTGAAGTATGAAAGTTGTGCCGCTCTCAAATACGCGGGCGCCCCAAGCAACACTCTTTCGGCGCCCCGGGTGGAACTTTTTACTGGCAATCTTTTTAAGAAACATGGTGACAAGGACGATACCTTGACAATAATGATGGTGAGCCTGTGGCGTTCTCTTTAGAACCTGTGGCGCACTCCAGATTCTTGCCTTAAGCGATTACATTCCTCAATCCCATGTCATAAAAAATATATTACTTCATGATTAGGTGTACCAACTGAGCACATTTTTAATGATTTTTAAAAAAAAAAAAATTAATAGAAAATTAAATTAACATCCTCTGCCGAAATAACCAGCGGTTCATTTTACTTTGTATGTTTGTATTAAATCCTTAGATATGAAATTGGAATTTTGTATGGGAAGATTATAAAGTCTTTTTTTTATTTAATATAATTAATTAATCAAAGTATGCACCATTGTTATTTATACACGTTTGCCATCTCATAGGGAGTTCATTAATCCCTTTACTCATTAAAACATGAGGGCGAGAATCAATAATCTCTTTCTTTACATAATATTAAATTAGGTCTGTACATAATGTTATATGTAAAGACGACATATAATATTATTATTATTATAATATTATATCAACTATCTGTGACTCAAATATAATATATGTGATCGTACGTCAAAAAAGCTCTCTATTTTTCCTTTAAAACCATCAAACGATTCTTTCACACTTCTTCTGGTATTATGGGTATTGAGGGTGGATATAATTATACATTAAATGACCCATTTGCTTGTTAACCATTAACTCTGAGAATAGCGGACCAATAATATATTTTTATTACAGGTCGCTAGCAACTGCATAGCTGTTTTAAAAGTTACAAATAAATTTATGTAATAGTAAAATTATACAGTATATATATCTCTCCACTACAAAGCGTATACTTTAAATTTTAGACTTATGTCTGTGAATACTTCATTAGCTAGATTCACTCTTAATTCTATCGTAAACGAATCTCTGAAAAACGCGTGCGAGCTCTAGCACGTGGGTGAACCTCAACACAATAATGCAACATGTTTCCAATAATTTATTTAATAAATTGTTATTACATTTACACTACTCGCTTAGACAATTAAGAATGCTGTTGCAGACAGTACTTCGCTTTAATGACAATCTTATAATTAGGTATTATCATATAAGATGTATTGACAATAAAATGGTAGATATCAAGGAAATCGGCACATTTAATACGATTGTTTTTTGAAATATTTTAATATCTCAGAATGAAGATTAATAAAATGAAAATTTCAAACAGTGCTTCTCATTATTTTGGCACAACTTGTTTAGTTTCTAAATATCACTCCAATTTCAGCATTATCACATACATTTACGCCATCATTATATAATGTACCCTGCCAGACCTTCTCAAAATAATCCTACTTATAAAGATATCAGTCGCAATAAATTTAACTTATAAAATATTAAAGAAGTTATAAGATATAAAAAAATTAAGACTCAATTTGGCAGAACCTAATATACAAATAGAAATATTGTTAGAATTAACAGTGATACAATAAGAATTCGCTATTGCGGGACCATTATATAATTTGTTATGGAAACAAGAACATACAGTTATCCTAATATAAATTTAATAATAAGAAATATTATGGATTTTTATTTCGACTTTATGTTACTTATTTGGATCGTTAAAGAATGATATGTGCTTAGTATTGCCGCGGATTCAGATCAGGTTTTAAACTTTTATAATGTCTTATTTGGCTAAAACTTATTCACTTTATTATTCCCATTAAAAATCCACAACACCTCTGAAGTTATTATTAAACATTCAAAATTCACACAAATATATCGAATGATTAGATTTAGAATATTAGATTACTAGGGAATCATATTTTCTGGTTTCCAAGCCAGTTGGAGCTGAGGTCCCATTGTTTAATCCAACCGTGTTATGTTCTTGAGAGCTTCCATCTCCTGAGACAGTTTGTGGTAGTCTTCTTGGAGCTTGTCGTATTTCATTTGCAGGGATTGGAGTTGGTTCTAGAAACATAAAGATGTTTTCTCGTTCTTTCAAATCATAGAATATTATAAGTTTAGAAAATATCGAGCCATCATCATAACTATTTCATGCAGTTTCCTTTATTAGAAATGTTAATAACATGTCTGAGTAAAGAGAATAGGACGTAAGAACAACCCCATTCCCGCTTCTAGATCTCTTGCTCAAAAATGAAGTAATTGTTTGTTTTATAACAACATAATAACAACGCATACCTAAACAAGCATGACCAACAGGGTTTAATTATCAATGGTAATGTCCATATAACGCGATTCCTACCGGCTTCTATTTATTTATAATTTCTGTAGAAACCATCAGAAAGATTTGCAAACTGTATTTATGCATATTAGTACATATGTGTTGGGTCGGGTTACTTTTCGGAAAATTTCACCTTTCACCACTGTTAATTATGAAAATAAATCAAAACAATTATAAACATTTGATGGTGTAGACTTACTACTATCTTGTAATTATGAGATTTATCAGTTCATGTATCGTCAAGTTACTAAACTCGCACATAACATGTTTAGTGACTTGTATATTCATGTAGTTAAGCGTCTTTGTAACATAAAGAGTAATTTTTTGGTCCATTTTAGAGTAAGAACACATTAGGCGTTTAACGTTGCGTTTAACGCGCGTTGGTATCGCACACGCACCGCGCTCAGCACGACGTTCGATGAGCGTTCTTAGGGCAAGAATACTGGTAGTAGTAGAAAATTCGCAAATTATTTTATAAACTAAACAAAACTACTCTGGCAAGACTATATGATTTAAGTACTATGATTTTAAGTATTGTAAACAAAACATTATATATTTGAAGACATGAATAATTACTAACCCAACAGATTTTTTTTCCAAAATCAATTATGTATTTTCCAAATATTGAAATCATCCCAATTATATTTTTTTAAACTTTATTCTCATAGTCAAAGTCCCAAATAAGTGATTGCTCTACTATTTCATCAATAGATAAGTCTGTATCAAAATGCTCAATCTCCACCGTACCCGGAAGCGTGCGATCAAATGTAGTATATAAAAATGGCGATACACATATTATTATTATCTCAAAGCGCAGAACTGAAGCATGCGCAACGCGCGCTCGCACCAAGACTTAGAGCGCGCGACTGACGCGCGCTTCTGCACAAATGCGCGTTTGCGTGTATATGGATCTATGGACCCCTGTTCTATGAAACGCGCGTTAGCAAAGCGCGTGCCTCAAAACGCCTAATGTATACTTGCCGAATGTCAATGTGTTTTGTAAATTAGATAGTATCTATTCATGGACTTTGTTGCTGACCGTACCTACTCATTGAAGAGCAATCTTAAAATGGCCTTCTATTTTATATATAAAAAACTAAGTCATTTTCAGATAAGTAATAAACACATAAAATCGCACACTCCGCCGGCAATATGAATTAAAGAAATAAGGAAAGTTAAGGAAACCTGGCAGAAAAGTAAGCGCTGACGGGTAACGAGGCGGGACTCCACTATGTACTTCAAGCGTCCCTCGCTGATCGCGTGATACCAGTAAGACTCCATCAGCAGCTCCTCGAAGCGCTCCTTGTACTCCAACACCACTGGAATATGTTCTGAATATTTAAATGACTATAACACTGTCCTTAATATAACCACACGTAGAGATCAGTTGATTCCATACCACTGAACTTCGTATACAGCATCTCCACTGATTTTAGCAGTTCTTGATTCCCACTGTTCTCCTTGGGCTCCGCAGAGAATATGATAACAGTGATCAACACCACCATGAACGCCATGCATACCTTCACCACCGTATCCATCACGTCTTCTATACGATCTACGTTGCGATCCATTTTACCAGTTCGATATAATAAGATATTATTCAAAATTATTTATTGCTTCGTAATCTTCGTTTCAGGAGAGTGAAAAGCGCAGGCATGCGCAACTGTATGCACTTTATTGATTCAGATGATGAAATTTGAAATTTTAAGTCGTTCCATTATATGCATCAATATTTATTTATAACTAACTGACCCGAAAGACGTTGTCCTGTCTTAACTATGAATATTAAATTCGAATTGATATTATTAATAATAAAAATATTATTTAAAAACTGTTTATTATTGTAATGCTCTATGTTGCACGCATTCTGTCAATCGTAGAGTTATTTCCCCAGAACAATGACAAACAGTTATATAAAATCAATATTGTTGAGTTTTATTAAATTTTCTGACGTTCCTCAACAGCCTTATGTTTTTTCTTTCATAAGAACCTTCTCCTGACACTATTAACACAATAAAAAAAGAACTGGCGATATTGTTCCATCCAGTGATGTGATTAACGATGAGTAAATCTTAATTGCGGTTAAATCTTTTAATATCCTCAGCTGCGTATCATCCATGATTCATTTTCTGCGCACGAGTTGCGGGATTTTACGAATAATTTGTTTAAAAAAACAATCATAGATAATTTTGAAAATTAGAAACTATAAAAATATTCCTTTTTAAATTGTTTATTTAATATTGTTGGTTGCAAATCAAAATGATGTGTACATTAAGAGGAGATTATCAGAATCAACAATGTAGTGGCATTTTTATTTTAAAATTAATTACACAATATCCATATTATACAAAATTTAAAACAACCGTAGTTAAGATAACATATTGTAGAAATATGATGTTTAATCTTTTTTATACACCATCATCATCATCATCAGCCACATAAAGTCCACTGCTGAACACAGGCCTTCCCCAAAAATTTCCAGACGGACCTGTCGAAAGCGGCCTGCATCCAATCTGTTCTTGTGTTTTTATACGTTTTATGTAATTTCAAGTAAATAGTTTCTAAAAGTGCAGTTAGCGCGCCGTTTCGCTGGACGTAGCACCTTGTAAGCGGAACAGATATTTGGGGCGCGAACACCTCCTAAATCATCTTCTTTGCATGAGTCCACTTATAGTACTAGTTTACTTAGTACTAGTAAGTACTAGTTTACTTAACGTTTAATAATTTTCTTTTTCTTTTTATGAAGTCACTTCATTGAGATAAGAATAATAAGATTCAAACCGATTTTAAAACTTACTAAATCATAATTTGATCATTAAAGGCATAGTAAAGGACAAGTGAATAAATTTGTCACTTTAAAACTATGTACAAAATGTTATTTTTTTTTAACATAAATTGATTAATATTATTAATTTAATGGCGAAACCCATTAAGAAAGAGAATATTCACATAAACATGGAAACTAGAACCTATTACAAAATTTGTATCACAGGTTAAAAAGATATTGTAAATGTAATGAAAGGGGTGCTCTATCTCTGGACCTTCGCTTGACACTACTTTTTGTGACACCTGTATATTAATAAGAGTTTACTATTATGGTGGTCAACACAGCCTTTGGAAGAGCGCATAGCCGGTGTCTATCTAGGGACTCGGCTCAGTAGTCAGCTGATGATCACTATCGCTCCAAGTGGCTTATCGTTAATCACCCAATGTTTACCATCTCTCCAGGTTATTTTTATTATTTAACAAATGAGGAAACGAGCAGTGCTTACGTTTAATGGGGTCGCTTATCGCTTGACTGTGAGTTCTAGCCACTCGATATCCGTGCTTCTAATGTTATAAGAATCAAGGAGACGATTACGTTAACCGAAGAATCCAGTGATCGGAAATTGAAATAATTAAAAATCCATGAGGTATTCATTGTTACACTCACTTTCGTGTAGAAGCTGTTTTTTCAGGCATGAATAAGTTTGATGTTTTATAACTTTTATTTTAGTCTAGCAATATTTAATCCTTAATCTGAGAGTTTATTTTTCTCTAAGAATAGCCATTTACAGCCGATCACAACAAAGGAGACGTCCAGAAACGGTTTTTTATTTCCTAGAAATTTAAACATATTTGTATAGAACATCCTAAAAACAAGATTATTAAGACTCGTTTTGATTTTTATTTATGGATTTCTTTTTACATAAACATATACTTATAATGAACGCTTTCGAAATATAATTGTCGCTACTTCGGAACACAAACTCAAAGAATTAAAATTGTCAAAAAAATATTTGTCTTGAAGAATATCCGTAAATAAGAACTTGCTCTAAGTCCGCGAATATCAATATAATAGTTACCCTGCCAGGACAATCCTTTCTAATTCTTTTCAAGTACTCACGCACCCAACGTTCGCATATGTATATCAATACGACTCAGTTTTTAAGAAATTTGGTGAAACTCGAGTTGACGTCTTCATTTTAATTATGATTGTAATTGTATTGATTGTTATAAATATGTTAAAACTGACTCGATCCTCAGAAAAATACTAAAATATTAAAAAATAATTTTGTTTTCTTATTTGTCTCCGATAAAGTCTTGTATTTTTTGCGCATTTAAGCATCTGTTCCTTATAGCCCGAAAAAAATCTGGTAACGCTAGTTAGTTTACACAGTTTGCTGTCCGTATATGTGAAAGAAAACATATATATATATGAAGCTTACCTAAATTATCTTAGGTTAGTTTTCGTCCTGCTACCTCTATACGGAGCGAATTAAAATGCGTGCTGCCTACACGCGTCTCTTGCGAAATAATGTAAGCTGATGCGCCGCGCCGGCTGCACATTCGCATTCGCCAGAACATTCTGACCCTAACAAAGCAAGGATGAAATAAATAATGAACAAGATTTTCAACATTTAATTTTTTTTCTTTCAATTACTTTAACATCTACTTCCATAAAGTATGGTAGAATAACTGCAAAAACAGGATTTCGAATTATTACGACTCAGATTATTATGATAATATATGCAATATTATTATTATTGCAAACATAAGGGAAGTATTACAAATTTTTTAATTGTTATTAGGAGTAATTTAAGACAAAAACAACAAAAACGTGTAAACAATACTTGTGCGTCATGTTTCGTTTGCAAGTTGAGTTTGAATATTTAACTCTAGTCTCACTTTATCACATGCGTGTTATACATTCATAGTTCATAGCTATACATATATATTATGTAACTACCCTAGGCTGGACCATCTCAAACGATTCTTAAAGAGAGTGACGTTCACTAACATTTTCCTTAACGATACATTATAAAATTATAAGTTACTTATAAAGATATCAGTCGCAATAAATTTAACTTATGGAATTAGATAAACAGTATATAAAAATATGTGTAGGATAGACCATATATATTAATTACAAATCAGAAGACTTAAAAATATAGTAACGATTCAATACGAATGTAAATATAGTTAGGGCACTTAGAATTAAAACTGATATTTCAATGAACTCGCTCACGAATAAAGAAATTCGCTCCCGCGCAAATTATTATATACATACATAGTTATAGAACAAGGACTCACAGATTTTTATTAAACATTCCAATGACTTAAATATTAATTAGACAAGTTATTGTTCGAAAGTATACTTAATACTTATATGAGTACCTATTAAGAGAGAGCTACTATCGCTGGAATGATATGGGCCCAGACTAACAATCCAAATCTCGTTAACCAACATGAAAATTATAAAGAAATAATTTAGTGTCAAAACTGTTTCTTGAATGATTTTATCTAATTTAAAAATAAGCTCAGGATTTATTTTTTAAATTTTGGCACCCAACACTCATGTTTCTATTAGAAAATCGACAATATCTCTTAACATTAAACACTCAGAAATTGTTATGAATCGTATTTCTATTTTTAAAGACTAGACTAATCCATTGAATTCCGTGCATTATCATTTATTGTCGTTTAGCCTGGTCGCGTGGTGTTCTTCAGGACATTCAGCTCTTTAACCACTCTGGCGTAGTTGCCGCGGATCATGTTGCACGAGGCCTGCATCGCATTGTAGCGCTTCTAGAAATAAAAACAATGATCAGTAAATGGAGAATGATTACAAGTCTATCTTATCCAACAGTCAAACTATGATACGATATAGGCGTAACAATTAACGTTCTGATTATAGAAATATAACAATTATTAGAATATTTCCATCTATCAAATAACAATCAAATTCAGAGCTGAATCTAAAAGATTCCGGGAATACCGCTCGATGTCAATCGATTGATTCAAAATGGCGCCCGAAACGCCTTTGCTGATTGGCTGCACTACTGTGCTGAAATGCTTTAATTATTGTATCATATAATTTTAAGTAGATACAGATTAGTTTAAAAAATACCAATCAAACTTTACTATCCCTACAATAATAAGATATTTTAATTAGCTCGATGCCCGGCTGTAGCAGATCTAGAGGTGAGGGGCGTGCGTGACCTAGATAGCCACAGACCCCGCCCATTATTGGGTCATACCTGGCAGAAGTAAAACTGCTGAGGCATCGCGAAGCAGCTCTGGATCATAACTTTAAATCTGTCTTTGTCAGCATCGTGGGTCGCCAGCGTGTCGGTCAGCACCTTGTCCATCCGCTTCTGATACGACGTCACCACTGCAATAATGATCTTATTTGTAGGTATTCTACTTAGAGATACATGTGGGTACCGAGGAGAGGGATACCCGTACGAAGGCAGATGGCTTCTTCTTTTTGTGCTCCTACACACTGCTATATGTAAATATATTGACCGACTGAAACTGAATGCTTATAATCTGGAGCCCCCTTCAGTCTTCTATCCACCCTGGACCAAACGCTAGCATTTGGGTTAAAGGTTGGTCGCGTCCTTCTGTACGTATTCACGGGGTTTAAGCTCCTCTAACTTATTATTTTCCCTATAGGTATGTACGCTTATTTTTACTCATAGCAAACTTTCGATAAAAAATCTATGCTGCAAGCTTGTCTAACATCAAATAATTAGGGGCGGTTTATGCATAAATATAAAATTACACAAAGTAAGAGAGTGGAATAGCTTACCTTCTATTTGTCTCTTTAGCAGCGCCAGCTCCGAAATGCATTGCTCCTTTGTAGTATTGTCTAGCATAGGCGAATTGGTATTCACAATGACAAAGGAAACTCCACTGCACACGATCATCACAAGCACCAAAGACGCCTTGAAATATGTTTTTCCTGATTCGTCAGAATGCCATTCGTTATCGTCGTACATTTTGGCTTGATGAATTTCTTTGTTGTAAATGATATTGGAAGCTATTCAATATGTTAATGTTATCTGTCGTGCAATAAATCCGTGACTGCAGGGGCTACCGCTGCTGCATTGCGAGATATATAGCCTAGGTACGCCCTGACCTGCGCAAATCTATGCACTGTATTGATTAATTAGTAGTTGCTGGACTTTGACCTCTTGTGCGTCATATCTTTGCATATTTGGGTCACATTTAAAGGTGGTGTAATAATTTACAGGTAATTTTTGCACGTGGAATCCAAACACAAGTTTCTAATCTACAACATCCAACTGGGAATATTATTATTCATTCGATCTTGTTGGACGCATTAGACACACTAGGCACTGGGTAGATAGAAGCGCAACTTACGCATCCACTCAGGGCTTCCCCCGTATTACGAGCGCTCTATGTCCAATGACCCATTTTAGGGTTCTGTGCCTCAAAAGAACCCTCATAGAATATTTTTTGTCGGTCAGTCTTTTAAAAATTATAATCTAATACAAACTACTAGTTATTGGTGATTGTCCAATTATCTTATATCTTGTCACATTTCGTATATTTCTTTTTGGAAATGTTGTTACCGAACATAGTGTAGGCTTAATAAAAATCATAGTCTTGATTGACTTGAAAACTTTGAGGCAAAAGAAACAAACAAACACACATGGGAGTTCGATCGATGCACATTGAGATCCCTTAGTAGGTACACGAGTAGTACAAGGTAAGGTACAAGGAGTCGACTACTACGTGACGAGGTATATAAAAGAAAAAAAAAAAGAAGCAAAATATATGTTTAAAGCAATGTATGTAATTAGTAGAAATAAAGGCTTTATTATATGAAGTTACGCCCATAACAGGCCAGTGTCTTTGAGGAAAGAACATACCCCTTCGTCAGTAGGCATTTGCATTTTGCGTGCCCCAATGGTAGTGACGAGAGGGTTATGAGAATAAATGAAAAAACAACATATTTACAACAATTTATTTAAAATTTTAATCGAACAACAATTATAATTGGCTTCCTTCACTACAATAAATAATTCAATAACATTTTAAAAAGCTGCAATGAGTTACAAGAAATCAAAAGAATATGTTTATTATATTTACATGTTATGCTTTTTAAATTCACATAAAAATATTCGTACTAAGAAAAGACACAAAAAATATTATTTTTAATATACATATTAATACAACCAATAGGTTATTATAGCCTGCCATTAAGAATCAATAAAGCTATAAATTAATTGAGTTTTTTTTTATTAGTTTACAGCCTTAGATGTTTTTATTACATAGATACGTTGTCCGAGCTCAATACTGGCAAGACGAAAGTAAGGTAATTGCCCGACTTATCAGCCAATGAGCGTGCGGCACTAACGTTGTAACGTAACTGTCGATGTATATATATCCTTTTCTAACGAATGTGTACTGCATCTTTTTATTCCTTCTTCGAGCCAATTTGTAATTATATGTACAGGTACGTGAATATAGCAAATAGTGCGCCGTTTTTATGTGCCATTTTGTTAGTGTATGACGTGTCTATTTGTAAAACGTCATTGTTTACAGCCATTTTCAATAAACGATCCCAATCTTAATCTACGACCCGATCCTGATAAACCAATCAAAATACGTAATTTGTCTACATGTATAATAAAACTCTGTTCTGATTGGTCAGTTGCCGCGATGGATCGTAAAAGGATATTGGAATCATTTATTAAAAACGGCGATTAGTAAATAATTTCTGAATCTAAAACCAAAATCACTAACTTCATGTAGTTTTAATCGCAGTGCGCGAAATGATTAGAGTCGTTCAGAACTCGTCAGCTGATTATAATAAGAATTTAAATACAAATGACATTCAATGTTTTTTGACCCCCATGATGTGCTTTAAAAGTACCTAAACTTAAATTATTCTAAAATCAGTCTAGGTTACATGTAGTATAACTTATATTATTGTTTGTACAGCAATCATTAATTATTCAATACAGGCAACGTTACTAAATTAAACCATGTACTTATCTTCTTGAAAATAACACTTTACATTAAATTACTCGAACTGTAGATGTAAAATAAAAAATGTGTAAGTTTCGAACAAAATATATATCAATAAAAAAATATTTTTAATTTTACGCGCCCTGATGTCACTACTACTACTCTAGGAGAATTCGTCGCAGCGACATCACACTTTCAGTCTGAATTACACTCACGCACACGCCATACTCACACTAAACTACAAAATCGGGATTTTTTGTATAAATATCCGTCATTTATGGATGATTTTTGGTATAACGTTAGCAGAGGTAGAGATGAGTATGTGGTTTCATTTAATAACGCAATGTCAAAATTACCCTGTATGTGTTGGTATATTTTAATCACAATTCAACAGACTTACAAAAGGTACTTAATGGTTGAACATAGATTGGAGCCATTCATAATAAATGTGGCTTTTAATATTTTAAGTTTTGCTTACTAAAATATTGTTACATTATATTAAAAACAAATATCATAATGAAACCAGGTTATAGTGTTAAATTACTGAATTAGATTATATTGTATTAAGCTTCAGTATTCAAAGATTACTAAAGTTATTACTTAAATTATAGAAGTATTTTTAAAAAATTGAAGGAATTAATTGATTTATTTATAATTATTAAGTATGGATACATAAAAATTAAAACAATATTTCCACATTTGTCCACTGCTGAATAGGTTGTTGTGGAAATCTTTAAGGAAGGGCAAGGTTCAGCAGAGAACTTCCTATTTTCTAACACCTATATCATATTGCTTAGAAATTACATACAGAATTATATTTTATATATATATATATATGTATTTGAGTCTAGATTATGATTAATATATATTCAAATTCTTTGGGTTTCATTACAAGTTACAAGCAATGGTTCAGTTTACCTTGGATTTGATTGACTCTTAAGTAATTCAAGCTCTTTAGAAACTCTCTCATAATCTGCTCTAAGTTTCTTGCTTTCTGCTTGCAAATCTTCAAATTGATTCTAAAAATAGGAGAAGGATCAATAAATGATTTTGGTTTGTGCTTCTTTTAATATGTTAATGGTAGTGACCGCACTACACTCGATGGTAAGCGGAGTGGCATCCATAAGAATGTTGTTTTTTTTTTAATGTTTATTTAAGGAGCTTGGTCGTTATTTCACGACTATGTCGCTCCCTATGTCCACTTTTATCCATGCCTACAAAATTTTTATAAAATCAAAATATTTTTTTAATAAACCCTTAGCCTCTTCCGATAGAATGTTGATTGAAAAGAGACGATTATCCCTCAACAACGATCCCCGTACACAAGGTGTAAAACTTAACATAATGGCACATATAAGTGTGTCATGTTCAGGGATCACCCTGTTTATATCTAGTTTCAAACAGCCTGGCATAGTTTGTAATGGCGAGAGATAAAATCATATTTCAAATGGAATTTACTCAACTTACCATCAGTTGCAGTTACATCACCTTGCTATGACTGCATAAAAAAACAATGAATCTTATACCTGGCATAGAACGCTCTGCTGCCTCATAGCAAAGCAGCTCTCCATTACATCCTTGAACCTCTCCTTGTCGGCCTCCTGGTACTTCTGTGTGTCTGTCAGCAGTTTGTCAATGCGATTCTTATACTCCGTTACAACTGGAACACATCGGATATATTCACTATATTTCTAAATCCAATTTTATGTAGAACTAAGAGCATATTATGTGCTGTGTTGTGAAAGAAAAAGGTGGACTCTCTATTTCTAACACTGATTGGTACTTGGTACCCTCTTGATATTGTAGACTTTATCATGCTAGCTTTAAAAGTGTTATTAGATAAAAGTCTGAACTAATCCTGCGAACATGTGATGTTTTCTAAGGATTTTAAATTTCTTTAAAGATACTTTAACCTATTTTTAAGCTCACATGAATTAATTGAAAGATGATTAAATTACTGTGAAAGGAACTTTAATAATAATTAGTTTGATATATAAAATGCCAACATCGCTATAATATTTTACTGGTACTAGGTCTCTCAAATGTGAGAGTCTGCCTGGTTAGGTACCGCCGCAATGTCTATTTCTGCCGCCAAGCAGCAGTGTGTATTCACTGTTGTGTTCCGGTTTGAAGGACATTGTAGCCAGTGTAACTACTGGACATAATGAGACTAACATCTCATGTCTCAGAATAGTGAGCACAGTGGAATACCAAGTCAATACTTTGTATTTCAAGGTTTTGGATGGTGTTTCTGCTGTTTATAGGCGGTTGTATCTCTCACCACCGGGCGAACGGCAAGCTCGTCTCGTCATTCCAAGCAATAAAAATAATGAAATAACTATATTTCCGAGCCTCCTCTCAACACACCGAAAACCGTCTAAAAGTCTGAATTTAGTCAAATGCACGTTATTAACAATTAAAATTATTGGCCGTGCAGAACTGAAATGAAACACTAAAAGTTTATAAGTATGTAGTGAGAACCTTACCATTTAGTTGATATTTCACCGACTTCAGCTCCGATATGCACCGCTCGGATGTCAGAGTCTTGTCATATTGTTGCTGCAGGTTATTAAGGTATAAACTTATAATAATTAACCCCACTACTACTAATAAGCATATTGCGTATGTTTTCTTTCTAGCCCAATATGAGATTAAACTTATAAACATTTCGTTTTTTGTTGAATTAATATGTAGGAGACAACCTTAATGTTTTTTTTTAATATTAGTGTTCGGTTTTTCACTTACTTTTATTTTTTTAGTTCACATGATAAACAAAGTTGTATCCGATGATAAAACGGTAAATGTAAGAGAATTTGGTATTTACAATAAGTACAATATACAATAAACCAATCGTAGGTAACAAAGATTTTTTTATGTTTACATCCGTGTTGCTGACAATTGACATGCTGACAGTTATGACATCTGCGGTTATGACTTATGACTTCGACGGTGTTTTCACTTATGATTTTAGTTTTCCCTAGTTTTTTTAATTATGCCTAGAATTCTTTCAATGGATAAAGCCCTATTTCGGGACACAAGATTATATAAACAATATTTTACTTGTAAGTAGGGTACCTTTATGTTGTTATTAGGCATGAAATAGATATCTGACGCTCAACTAGATCATTATTCACTGGGTTTCTTATCCTATTTAACATGTTATATGACCCCTGTGGGCTATTGTCGGTAAGTGAAAAAGCAGCATTTGTTGTTAATTTTGTATAATAGAACACTTGGTATTTATTAGAAAAAATGTATATCAGTTAAAACATCAGAAACGGTCCCAAAAGACGAGTATCCATTATCCTACACTTTAAAAACTTAAACATTTTTTTAAACAACTAAAGTGTTTTTCTTTCACTCGTTTACGTTAGTTATACCTATGTGCACGTGTACACTTTCAATTTCTCATATATTTTTTAAAATTATTTCGAATTAATAACTGTTCTTATGAACGTATAAAATAATCAAAATTGTATAAATAGAAGTAAATAAATTTTCTTACATTTATTACATATCAAAATGCGTAAGAGTTGTGTTTAAACCTTACAAGCAAGGTACTGTTAGTCTATACAGTACCTGATTTTTTTTCTTATTCATCAACAAGTGGTACCTGACTGTGCTGTATATATAAGGTATGCTATTTTTTACTGCATTTAACTTATTGTTTCGCAAAAACTCTATGAGGCTAGTAAAATCGATGACACAGTTGGCTATAATTATTTCACAAAAAATTTCTACGTGGATAGCATGTGACCTATTCATATACAATATAATATATTTATATTACATAGTGCGCTGTACCTTCTATTAAGTATTTCATTGAACGTTACGCATAGATATGTTGATTTTTTATTCGTATATTTACGTAAAACGTAGTCTCGTTTCTGCATTTAGACTTTGACTCCTGTTTGACATGTGTGCGTGCGGACACTGGCCGCGTATTTATAACTTCCGATGCGAATGTGTGCAGCGATTTCACTTTTACGTATTATGTTGTTTGTTTTTAAAATTTGGATTTAATATTATAAAAATATTTAATGGTAATAATTACATTGATTGCTTAAAACATCTTTAATTTGTAAAATCTTTGTTCTATCACATTATAATTAAATTAAAAAAAATCTTTCAAAACTATGTACATAGAAGTGATTTTTATATTTATGATGTATGTTCGCACTTTGCGTAATGGATACATATGTGAAAGTTAATATAAATTGTAATTAGCATAATTAGCTCAGACAGTGTCCACAGTCCATTGTAGGCTAACTGCTAATGGCGAATTGTAAACACATATAATATAATGATATGTGCCAACCCTTTTATCCCGAAGGTGAGCAAAGGCATTACTTACATACAATCCAAAATAAATTTACTTGATGGAATTTGGAAGAACAGAATCTCATCGATTTTTGAGAGCTGAAGGAATACTGCGAATTGTCTTAATTTTTGGTTATAATATGTCTAGAATAGAATGTGAGAGTCACAAATGTGATTGTAGAATAGAATATAGTAATATTCATGAGAAAATAATTGACACTGAAACCATTGATGCCATTTAAAAAAAATAAAAAAAAACATAAACCAAATACCACATGAGACACCAAGATAAAGCGAAGCTGTGAACACAATTTAGTATTAAATAAGTACACTTATTTAATCATGTTAATTTATGTTTAGCTCATTATATACAATACAGCTAATAATCCAAAACATATCAATTTCAGTAATAAACATATTCATCTTAGTGAGCCATTGTCTAAAATCTCAATGTCTACTAACAAAATAAGAGTCTGACAAGTCACAGAAAAAATGGTTGCATAGGTCACCATAAACAAGTATATTTTAATCATGTTTGTGAAAGAAATTTATAAACATAAGTCAAGGAGGCCAAGGTCTTACCAATGCTTACTAGACTAGTTAAATGTAGTGCATTCAGCAGTTTACATGAATTTGTATTTTTTATGATAGAGGGCAAACAAATAAGTGGGTCATTTGACGGTGAATGATTACTGTTTTCCATAAACATTTACCGAAAGACACACACGCATTTTTCCCCAAGCTGTATGTAGAGGCGCAACCAAGGCACCCACTTTTCCCCAAATGTGTTCTGTCCCATGATGTGATAGGGGCGAGCTTACCGCCACATTGGGGACAAATTCCACACTCCAGGCTGATACTGAGCAGGAAACCCCAAATATTACTTCGCTCAACCTGGGAATCAAGCACAGGGCCTCAGAGCGCTGCAGGACCATGTGTGCAGTCTGCCACCAAGGCAGTCTGATTTACCGAAAATTCCATCAACGCATTTCATTGTAGTTATAGTGCAATTGATTCTAAATTCAGCCTACATTAGTTCATTGCAAAGAGTGGGTCACAGAAATCAATGCTTTTCATAGAAATATCTATTCTAATTGTATGTTAGTTTATTTTTCTGTATGCTGGCTGGTATTTTAGTTGTATATATACTGAGTGAATGCATTATATCTAATGTCTAGAATGCAAGACTGGATGGGTACTGCTGTCTGCTGCTAAGTATTATATAAAGTAAAGTTACATTCTTGCTTGAAGGTCACCTATCACTAATTATAGAGTGTTATGAGATTTAAAATCTAATAAGTCATGATAATTAGTAAATGACACTTTGTAATATAGTGTTTTTCTTGTAAAACAAAAGACAATATAAACTGATAAATTTGAAACACTGAATTATTATAGTAGAATATGTTGAGCATACATAGAATTAAAATAAATAGTTTTATTACTTTGTAATCATTTCGCGATTCATGGGGTTTGTACTTATAGTTATTTATGGGTGTGTGTAATAGGTATTTGAGTAATGTATACCATTATTTATTTGGCTATAAAATAAATATTTTAGGGATTCTAATTTTTATATAAAACTCCCATTGAATATGCTTACAGTATATGATAACCTTATCAATGTGTATTACAAATATTTGGTGTCCCTATCTCAAATATGATATGGAAATCTGAGCCTGCCTGACATGATTATTTGTGCTTTTTGTAAAATTCATATTTAGAGTTATAAAATTACTATATTTAAATGCTATGTAAATGATTAACTGCTGTTTATATGTGAAGAAAAATAAATATAAAATTTATGTTAACATGTTGCCATGCGAATTGTTTTCGACATCCAACAGCGATATTTCATTATGATTAAGTCTTTAGAACTATTGAATAGACAATAACACCATGAATAGTACTTATTGCTATATCCAGTGGTTGATATTTCTAGATATTGAAATAAATGTATTAAATTTACAGAAAATATGTCACTTATTATTTCAATTTTAATTGAAGACTCCAGATGTTAGATAATCTAGAACTAGAGACAACCCTACATTTGCCACCTCTTATTACGATCTATATTTAAGATACAAATATCCTCTTAATACACATAGCGAGACAGCACCTAGGCATTGTGTGCTCAATACAATGCGAGTTCAAATAGTAATAATTTATCATTCTGTCTGCAGATTAAAACAACATGGCGGAAGCGCACTCAGCTGTCGCCTTTTCCTTCGCGATTACCCACGACGGGTGGGACGTCAACTTCGACCGGGAAGTCTTGTACCTGGTGTGGGAGTCCGGTATACGGTCATGGAAGAAACGCCTGGCTAGATTCAGGGCAAGTTGTGACAATCACATATTTAATAAATTTTTCTAGTAAATATCTTCTTCTAGTAAAGATCTTGCTAGATTTATGCTGTAGATATCTTTTTGATTACAAGATGAATGGACCGGCTTCGCTGGAGTAGTATCACTGTCTCAAGAAATCAATGTGAAGCAACAGGTTGCTGTTGCGTTTTGCACAATAATATACTTATTTTATAACAAAGTTAGAAAAATACCTTTATTTTGATATCACAGATTAATTTTTATTTTTTAGATTAGCTAACAGAATTCTTTTTTTGAAATCGACATTGCCATATTATTTTAATTATAATATTTTGTCTTAATTCAATATCTAATTTGATTTTATCGCTTACAAACCCCTTATAACAAGTTTACATAACTAAACCGGGGCGTTTATGGCCCCTCAAGACGTGTGACCTCCACAAATATCACAGCAATCAATGTCAAGTTCAATTCCACAGAACAACGTGCACAATGGAGTGTATCCTGGCCATTTGCAATCCCTGTACGTGTTGTGGACCTTGATAGTCGCCGCACACTTCGGAGGTTTCAACATACCGTTTGGATTAGTACAAAAGATGCTAGCAATACTGCCGGGGTGAGTTTTTTTAGTGGCCATTATGTCCGTTGCTGGACAAAATGTCCCCTTCTTGTTTTTGATACATTACGGTTTAGTGTAGGTTGTTTTGGAATCAACTGTTTATTAGACAGGTATACCATAAGCACGATGCTAATTTGAATCTAAAATATTGATACAAACCCATGCAAAAATCTTATATTACTCAATAGCTAATAATTGTTTTCTTTAATAAAGAATTAACACTGTTAAACTTCGAAACAGAACCGTGTATTTATTTACATCGATAAAACTCATTGATGTATCTTTCTAAATGCTACTGTGCAACTGCAATAAAAATCTTTATATGAAATAAGAACATCTTTCTTAAATTACAATTTAAAAAAAGAATGTGTAAAAAAATCATATTTGAATAAAGAGCAATATATATGTGCCAGTAATATTTCAAACACGCGACAATGACAGCAAACAAAATGGCACATTTAATGGAGGTCCCCCTTCGTAGTCGGCACACGCGTCCTGATGTTTAAATGACAGGCCCCCAGTGAAGGCATCAGCCAACACAATTAGGCACTGAATGGATAACCATGACAACAGCGGCTTCTCGATGCTATTATTTTCGAGGTCATTTTTTTATACAACACATTACACGTGCGTGTAAACATTTTTAACGTACTTAAAATAAAACCTTGGTAGAAACTCTCCTGTTTTGGCGGATATGAGCCGACTCGGCCGCGTTGATGCCGAAAGACTGGCGTGAAAAATGGCCTGAATATATTATTTGAAATTTAATTACTGTTGGATCACTATATAGAGAATTTTCATAGGGATATTATTAACATAGTCAGTAATAAACTCCATAGTCTAAAAATATATATCCTGAAATTATAACTAACTAAATGTAGTGGTTTAGTATTTATTCTTTGGGGATTAAAAAATCAGTTGGAAAAGGAATGTAGTTTTATATCGGTGAAAGAATTTTCAGAGTTAGCCATTAGTTTCAATAATTACCCTACACGTCCAAACATACAAACAATCCATACTAGTTTATAAGTTATGGAATTAAAATATACCAGTACATAATATAAATAATAATCCCATTATCCTCTGTTACTGAGAGGATATAGACCTCCATCATGTGGGCCAAGTACGGCTTTGTAGACTTCAAATGCGTTCGAAATTCTTATGGAGAATTTTAAAGTATGTAAGTTTCCTCACGATGTTTCCCTTCACCGTTAAAGGGAATGTTATTTCCAAACAATACTTATAATCAATTTGGAAAGGATATTTTATATAAACTAGCTATGCCCGTGGCTTGGTCCGTTTTGAAATCGGAGTCACAAAGGTTTCCTGCGTAAATCCGAACCGACGAGATTTTTCACAACCACGCGATTCTTCAACAGTAGTTATATTTTAGTCAATTTACATAAAACTGTAATGTACTATTAACCTAAACTTTCCTCAAGAATTGCACTATATTTTAGTAAAAACCGTACAAAAATCCATTCAGTAGATTTTGATAAATTGATCACATAAGACAGACAGATTTTGGGGACTTAAAATATTTTAGATATGTTCCTTCTTTAAGTATAGCATGGATTGTAGTGTGGGTGATAGATGGAATGCAGACGAGATTACATTGAAACTTCTTGAGCAAAATACTTTATGTAACATCAGATTATCATTTAAAGAGATAGGTTGAGATTTATGATAACGATACTTTGATCTTCATAATCTTGTTTACCAGTTTTGATTCTTTATATAAAAAAGAAAAAACATACAAAAAAGGTTATATTCTGGTTTACTTAAGACTTGTTAATTGGTAGAAGTGTTGTGATATTTTAAGCAGCTGTTTCATTTTTATATTGTTTTTTTAGCAATTATATGATTTTATTAAATCATTTATCATGTCTCTAAAGTCGTGTTTGACACCTGGAGTCTCCCTCATAATCAAATTCACCTCAATTAAAATCTATCAACTTTATTTAGCTATTTTGTTTAGTCCAAAATAGCTAAATAAAGTACCTTACATACTGAAGTCCATTGGCCATTCCTTTTTCATCCAGCTTGTAAATTTTTTAAACAGATTAAACTCTGACATATACCTACATATACAAGATGTTGCTTTGCATCCCTGCCATGTCTGAAGTGTCCATTGTAATGGTTACACATAATCTAATAAAACAATGTAAGTGTTACCTTCAACGGGAATCTGATTATTTGATTAAATTATTTTACGATTATTTAGAATTAACCCCCACGTACATGTCAGAATATGACCCCAACGCGAATAGCACACACACACACACACACGGACGGCACCAGCTGTTTGCAATCGACACGGCTAGTCATCGGCGGCCGCGGCGCGCGTCATAGCACTTTATATGTGTGTGTGCTGTGTGGCGCGAAAATTATCGATGCCATACGGGGTGAGTTCGGGGTGATTGCCATTACACGTGTGGTTTTATTTTTAATCAATAATTATTTTTTAAAAGTACAATTTTCGGTACTTATTTTTAATTGATTCGTGTTCTATAATGAAGTGTACCAACCTCCGTAATTATGGCGTGGATGCTAATCAACAAATTGTATAAAGATGAATTTTTTTTCCCCTTCGTCATCGCATTTCGCTTTCTTTTTCGTTATGTAAGTTATTGTCAGGAGGTTTTTATGAAAGAAAAAAATATAGAAGTCGAGCGGATCATTAGAAAATTTAAGAAACTTAACGACAGTATTAGTTTTACATAACTGTCAGTTGTTGGAAACAACTATCAGCGATTGACAGAGCACGTGTATTCATAGTTATTACAGGGGCCTTATTCTCTATCCCGCACGTTATTTTGACAGTGCGTAACAAGCACGTAACACAACGCATCATGTTTAGGAGTATAGAAATTTGGCTTACAGAATACCATTCCACGCACATTTCTCGAAGATAACATGACACGGCCGCGTTACGCGTTTACACTATCATACAGAATAAGGGCCCAGGACAACATCTGTCGGGTCAGCAAGTTATCTAATAGAATTGTCGAACTAGTAATATTCGGGTACCCTGTGATGACGTCACACTACAAAATAATAGAATTATTTAAAAGACTTTCTATCTCGCTCCGCAAATAATTCCGAAAGCTAGTAACTCGTGCAATAATAATTCGCATTTTTTAAATGTGCACATGACTCATTCAGCGGTCAGTAACTTGTTATAATTCTCTTTATATTAGTTTTTTCAGTCTAAATGTAACTTTCTAGTTACATTTAGACGTTGTTACGTTAAACGATGTGGACACTGGTTGTCTCCGGCCGGGCTGAATTTATCTAAACTCGTTGTAAATGGAATTCGAACTCTACGCTCTGAATCATATCGCCCGTATTAGGTTATCAGTTAATCTACATCGAGAACGCCCTTGCATACGTTAGGCTCGGGTTTATTAGGAAGGTGGAAAGGAGCTACGGGAATATATATTTCTTAAAATACTGTAATATGCTTTGTAATTCAATTATGAATGTGGTTACTTATATAGGTAGGGGAAAGTGGGGGGAAACCGGATAGGGGGTAACAGTGGATAGTGGCTATTTTCATAGTAGGCATATTACTGTCGCGTTCTAAACCTTCGACCGACACTCATAAACGCTCGCTTAGTGTGGTTACAAATGGTGGCCAGGAAAGACTCTCATCGCGCCCGTTTATACGAAAAAAACGAAAATACAGGTAAGTGATCTATTATTTTCGAATGTTTGACATATTCTTATTGGTTTTGGTTATAAGTAAATACCATGTTGTATTTTTTTTTTTATAATATCATGGATATTTAGTCCATTAAAACTATATGAAGTGTTTTCCTGAGCTAAAAAAAAGGGTTGGTGAATATTATTTCAATTATAGTACTTGGGGGGTGAACTCGGACGGGGTTGTATCGGATATCCGGTTTCACCCCAGTGATCGAAGTTTCGATTTATGTTTTGAGTATTTAGTTTAATTATATATTTTTAGTGTTTTGTACCTATTAATCTTTTCTCATTTTTTGACAGTTCCTAAATATGTCACGGACCTACGTCAAAAAAGCAAATAGGCTGACATGGTTTTGACAATTAATTCCGTTTTAGAAGACAGAATGGATATCTTTTGGCAGCGCTTATTTGTTATGTACCCAAGAATGAAAATTTTCCAGATTTGATTTTTATTTTTAATGCGGTCTTGTAATTACAAGACCGCATTAAAAAATCAAATCAGGAAAATTTAAAGACGAATTATTCCGAAAGTGTCCTTCTAGTAAAAGTTCTGATGTCAAAGGTATAAGCTACAAGTTGGTAAAAAAAAAGTTAAAGAAGAAAAAAAGGTTGAAAAGAAAGGCAAAGACTAGGGTTATAGGTAAAAAAATCAAATAAAAGAAAATAGTCAAGAGGATACAAAAAATTAATTTGTTAGGGAAAAATACAGACAAGCCTCGTCCACTGATGTATGGTACGTGGCAAGGCATGCCTGAAGTAGAGAGTGGAGTGCCTCATGAAGGTTGTATTGGATCTTTTGCACCAGAGATATTATTTTACATGCTATATGCATTGCAATATTGGGAATAATTAATATATTTTGGTATTTTGTAGTATACATATTCACCTCGTTGATAAAATATGCGTATCCGGTTTTACCCATAGGTATGGGGTGAATCCGGAAATATGTTTTTGTTAAAACCAGTCCTACTTCTTATAATTATAATTGATCGCTGATATTTTTGCGCCAAAGGTATGTCTTATGTATGTACTACGATAAGTGATGCTGATTTTTTAAATATATAATGTTTTAACTAACATTTTTTTGTTCTTTTCTTAACTATCCGGTGTCGCCCCACTTTCCCCTAATTGTGGGGCATAGAAAAAAGGAGTGACTTACATGTCTTGTATTTAAAACAAAATGATCTGTAGAAAAATTTGGAAAATTTTTATATGATTCAAAAGGGTGAATATTTGTCTATGATATCGTAAAGGGCTTTTCCCGCGTTGTTTACGCTGTCTCTGTCTACAGAAGATAACATATTACAATAGGTTATAGCTTTGATATAACATCTTAAGATTTTCTATTACACATTCCCTTATGTACTACGATGAAGGCCACCGCGGGTTTTGCTTGATATACATGGGTAGGGACTCGGTCCAATGCACGCTCGGATGCTATACTCCCGATTGTCGACATTGGGTCGTAAGACCAGTGAAACCCAACATAACCGCTCCTGTGGTGGTAGCTATAATGCGTTTTTGCCCCGCGGAAAAATTACCTTACTCAGTGAAAATTTTATCTCAAACGCACAGACAGACTTAAATTTTATCTTTGTGTGATATCCATACAATGTATTTTATGCAATCAGAAATATTGTTCCGTGTTTGGTATAATCTTTCGATAATCTAGGATTAATGTGATATAATTTTATTTACTACGTTGATTGGTTTAGGCTGGCCGCTAACGGGTAGGTCGAAATCGTGTCGAATATGCGCACTGCGCACACGCACCAGATGAGTTACAAATCTGTACGTTTAACTGATACGAAGTTGGATACTATGGGATAAATTATAAAATTATAATGTAGGTTGCTTTTACAAGCTGGCCGAAAGTAGCAGAGTACGTTCAGTGCAATAGACAGCATTAAAAGACCTTTCAGGTACGCAACCTCTGCTCGGTGTAAGTACTTTACCATTTGCCAAGGTAGGCAACTTATAAAGTATAAACCAACGGTAAAAATTGTATTCACTGTCTTCGCAAAGATATCTCGTACTGCGCAACTTAAAAGTTTTTCGGCGTCTGCTAATTTCTTGCGACGTCAATTTGATTTTATTTATGCGTGTATCCGGTATAAAATAAAGAGCGTTTATCGCAGAGCGTCTTTGCATCGGCGCCGCGCACTTCGACCCTTGGTCGGATTGTAGGCAGCCTAAAAGATTAATACGTTATCACTAAATTATGTTTGCATGTTGAGGTGTGGGGGGGTCTAGCAGACATTTTTCGGCTTTCAAAACCGTCGGCCTATTAATACCGTTTAGAAAGAAGACAAAGGATTTTTTTATAGGCTATCAAACTGCATTTAATGAAAGGCGGAAGTGCTTTGTCTTTAACTATGCAGAGCTCTTAAATCTTAATAAAACTGTTTGACATGCACCTAACTATTTACACCCGTTTTCAATAAACGATCCCAATCTCAATCTTCTATCCGATTCCAAGAATGAACCAATCAAAATAAGTCATTTGTACGCATCTAAAAAACAACGTTCTGATTGGTCGAATTTTTTTAGCTAGTTTGGGGCATTGAAAATGGCGGTTAGTTGTCATATACATTTCTATATGTAATATAAAAAGTATTCTACTTGTAATATGCTCAGATAATAAAGATGTCGCGTCCTCGAACCCCGATTTACATTGTACTAACGAGTCAACGGACGATATGCATTATGCAACCAATTGTTGATTGTTCCCTCGCATACATTACGCGTCAACAAAAAGATCAATTCGGGCCAAAGTCAAGCAGTCGTTGTAGCGTGCAAAGTATAAAGAGGGTATCGTTGTTCTTAATCGTGAAGCTTCCACTAGTATTTGTGGGTTTTTTAGCCGAACAGTAGAATGGTTCAAATTCTAATACTTTTCCTTAAATTACTATATCTGATTAAATTATTGTAGCGTTGTGAATATTTGCGGGAAAGATCACTTCCATAATTAGGGCATGTTACAAATATTTGAATATGACAGTTATCGTATACAACAGCCAATGTGGATAGTAGTTATTTAATAACGATTTACTCAGTAGCATAGATTACAGCGGAATTTTGTTTTTGGTCGGCTAATATATTTATGTGACGAGTTGCTTTTACTCTGAAGTTGTGAAACAGGCCAATTGCGTAGTAACCATTACTATTGTCCATTATTTCTGTGCTCAAACAGGTGCACTCTTGCACACTTCCAGTGATATATACCTGTAGGGCGATACTTACCTTGGGATATTTAATGCTAATATAAACCTCATAATTTACGGTGCCTTGATGGCGTAGTTGTATTGCGTGAGCGGTACGACTAATGCTCTCAGATCCAGGATTCGAACCCCGGGTCGGGCAGTGATATTGAGGTTTTCTGGTTACTATCAGCTCGGAGACACGGAGTGCGCGATATGGCGATAAGCTCGCCCCTATCACATCATGAGACGGAACACACTTGGTGAAAAGTGCCCTTGTTGTACCTCTGCCTATCCCTTTGAGGTCATCATCACTCGTCAGGCGACATTCTATTGGACCATTCTCCACTTACCATCAGGTGCAGTGGGGTCAATATGGACACGGCGTCCACAAAATAAAAAAATGCTTCTTGATGGTGACAGCAGTAGATAAAGAATTCGAGGATCTTTCTCCAGACCTGCAGGCAACACAACTAAGTCCTCATATAATTCATAATTTACATAATGATTGTGTTTTCAATGTTTGTTCACACTTAGTTCTTATCAGTTGATAAGGGGTCGTTTAGAAATGGCAAATGCATTGTTCCATTATCATAGAATATTTATAACATTGTGACAAATAATTATGGGCTACAGGGGAATCCAATAGACCTAACCGTATAGAAAACCCGATGGTCTATGGTGTACCCTGGCAGACAGGGTAATAGAGATAGCGTGCCAGAATTAACAGCCTAGAGACCCGGTATTTTCCCCTTCAAAATATTATCGTTAAATAAACAGATAAACACGATAGTCTTGTAATGACAGTGCAGTAATTATATAAAACTATTTGCGCCATTGTTATTGTAAAATGTATTACTCACTCTTTGAGATTAGAATAATTAATAATGAATCACCGATTCCAAAATTGATAACCAGGACGTAGGTACTGGTAATCTTAAATTATTTTTTGGTTTTTGAAGGCGGTATAATTTTTTGTTAAAAAGTAATTTATTTTCTTTTTTTTTTGTTAGAAACAGACTTTCTCGATGGCACAGTTATGTTGATTGTTGATCACAAGGTGCTATCGCGAGGTGTTCACCTGTGCCTACCCCTAAAAAGAGGAAAAAGTGTATATCTGTAAGAAGTAGACTTAACCAAACCCAATGAAAAACATAACTAAAAACGTCACAAAAAAGCAAAATTTTTAATTTCGTTTACTTGGATTACATAATTATTTTAGTTTTAAATCCAAACTACTAAAGCGATTTCGAAAATAAATATCTATGGGAGCAATCTGAAAGTATTTGTCTTTCGAATAAAAAAATAAATTTCAAAATCGGTTTATAAATAACCTAGTTCTGAGGTAAGAAAAAAAAAGTACGAGTCGACTTTTTTATAATTATTTATTTAACAAGTCAGCTGTTAAATTACATAAGAAGTTATTTACAATGTGACATATAAATAAAGTACAATGTAATCATACAAATGGATTTAATAAAATTTCATAATATCTTTTTTTAAGTCTGTTAGTAAACGATAATATGTGTATGTGATAGCAAATAATTAATGTACTTCTCCAAAATCTAAACAAATACGCAATTTATTGGCCGGTTTCATAGCGTTAATGAAGTAATCAGAATGAAGTTTGACATGCTTACAGAATTAATTTATTCTTAACATTTCTTAGCAGTGGTCATAGTTTATTGGGATCAAGATTGGAATACATACTATAAAACTAAGTTCCTCCTGCCGCGTCTGAAAACGATGAACCGCTTTTCATACTTTTTTACCAATGAATTGATGATTCAAGAAGGTTTATGTGTAAATTATTAATGTTTATTAAAATAGAAAAAAAAGGGATATATTCGTACGAAGTCCGCCGGATCGCTAGTATGAATTTAATATACTGTTACTAAATAGATGTCCAGAATATATCGTCCATTTAAATCATTCATAAAAAATATTTTAATAATAATTTATTATATAATAATTTTCTTTTTCCCCAGCGACACGACGATGTGGCAAGTGTTCGCTTGCTTGCTAGTCGCACTCACTATGTGGCTATCGGTCATATTCCTCATGCGGTACCTGCTCAAACTACTCCTTATGTACAAGGTAAATATTTTGTATACTGTATTTGAATGGGTTTTTAAATGTAGGCAAATATCCACAAATATAGGCAACTAATATATGTTATACTCCAAGGAATTATATAAGCATAAAACAATTGTCATCTAAATGGGCTATGTTGGTAAAAATATTTCTTTAACAATATTTTGATTACTTATGTAATTGGGTTTTCGAACAGCGAGCAATTCAAATTTCGAATGTGTCATAAATTAAGAAACTAATTGCGCATACACAAATAATGCTATTGATTTCTGCGACGATATAGTTTTATTCTTGTTTCCGATAAGGGATTTCTAGTTCACTATCTCTTTGTCCGATAAGGGAAAATCAATTTAAGACACGAGAAGATAAGAGAAGTGGGTAATTAGGGTAAATAGGAGTAATGTTTTTTCCCGGATCTGTAACTACCTTTTGCCTAAGATGGAATTTTAACTAACGTCTAAACCTCGCCAAAATAAACGTTATTCATTTCGAATGACTCATACAAGCGCAGTCGTGTGCAAAAGTTTACCAGATAAATATCAATTTCAAAGTTCCAGCACATACATTCCAGTGAAGTTAAATACCTGGCATACAAGAGAAATGTTGAATTTTTTTTTTATATAGTCAACATTTCCTTTGTATGTCAGGGGGCTCTAATCCGTCTAGGGGGGATTTATCTTTGAAAGCCGTATAGAACACTAGGGGATATTTTTATTAAGCTGTCCTTTGATTAGTATATCCGTAATTCCAAAAAGACAGACATGCCCCCTCACACTACACTTTTATTCTATTATACGCTATTAAATAGTTGATCATTTGCAAGTCAGAACATTACTATTAGAATGTAGTTTTATTGGTTCCATTTCTTTGTAATCATCGTTTTGAACGTCATGTTTTGCACGTACTTCTCTTCTACCTGTTACTTTTTCAATTATATTTCAATATCCCTCGGGGCAATTCTTGTACGCTCGGTTCCCACTTTCAATGCACACTTTTGCACGGGAGACATTTTTCCACGGCCCTATGCACACAATTCAGTGTGTATACCTCTTCGTTGTAAATTCACATAGAAGCCTATAAGGGTGATTTTTCCTTAATTCTCGTTACCGCCTACTTTAATAAAGCCTCCCTTCCCGCACCCCACTCTCCCCTCCCCAAATTCCCACACAACTCTCCTTCCAACTTTACCAATAGTGTCCCAGAACTCCCTATTGTAACAAGGGGAGGGGTGAAGCAACGTATCAGATAGCGGACCATTGTACAGCGTAACTGAATCACCAAGTACCTTGGCACCTTACAAATAAGTTCATAATTATTGAGGAATATCATCTCCCCAGGGTTGGATGTACGAGTCTCGCGCTCCTGGCGCCAGGATCTCGCTGAAGACGATGCTCTGGGTGAGCGTGGTAAAGGTGCTCTCTGGGTGGAACAAGCCCAAACTCTACAGCTTTCAGGGCTCCCTGCCCAGACTGCCGCTACCTTCTGTTAAAGACACCATGAGACGGGTAAGTGTCAGTATTCAATAGATGGGATATAAGCAAAACAACAAAATATTACTAGTTAATAGGTTTGAATTTAAAGGGAGAGTAGGGACTGAAAAATATTCAAATTATTAAAATTTTACAGAAATTCATTCATCTAATAGTCGTAATATTTGCTCATTAACTTCTTCGCCCCATTTTTACCATCTACAAGTGGCTTCATTATATTATTATCATTTTTTGGAAGTCCACCACTGAATATAGACATGTTTAAAGACTTTCTGATTATTTCATAAGCATCAGCACAGTAAATGTCTCCATTACAGTACCTGATAAGCGTGCGGCCGCTGTTGGACGACGAGAACTTCAAGCGAGTAGAGCAGCTGGCGAAGGAGTTCGAGGAGACCATTGCAGTCAAGCTACAGCGATACCTGATACTCAAGTCCTGGTGAGCGCTCCAGAACTGTCACCTTCCTTGTCTAGCCGTATAGTATCTTGACTGACTGGGAGGTTTTGGCTCCTGTAATTCATACCAGTCCTGCATTATATATTGCCTACTACTGGGCTAGGACTTTTACATAATGGGAATAATAATTATTAGAAAATTATGTAATTGCTGACCAATTACCTATATCCAGCAGTGGACGATTCCCGACTGAAATGATGATGATGACCAATTACTGGATATGGGTCTCGTGTATAACTATGAGCTATGACGTCCTTACGGGCGAAGGGAGTAATGGCCAGGGGCTTCGCGTGGCGCGTTAACTGCAGGACCGCACCTTTCCTACCAAGAAATTAAAACCAGGGACCTTTTTTATACTCCTGCCAGCAGCCTCTCATTGGTTAACGTCTACGCTGACAAAGTTTTCCAAGACTTATTAAGAAATTTATGAAATATATTGTTGGTAGGTGGTCAAGCAACTACGTATCGGACTGGTGGGAGGAGTACGTGTACCTGCACGGCAGGTCGCCGCTGATGGTCAACTCGAACTTCTACGCCATCGACGCCATCATGCTGCGGCCCACGCGCATACAGGCTGCGCGCGCAGGACTCATCATACACGCCTGCCTTAAGTTCAGGCGGCTCATCGATAGACAAGAGTTGGAGCCGGTAAGTCCTTAAGGGGTTAGGTTAGGTTGGTTCTGTAATAACTTCCATTGTAATGTGCAATCTTCCAGTAAAGGTAATTTCTACACGTAATGCCCTTGAGTTTGTTTAAATATTTCAGTAAAACTTATCTGTGCAAGAACACTATTAGATACGTAATTTGTTGGAGCCTTAACCCGTACGTTAATAAAAATAATTGTCTATAATGTGAGCACAGCCCGTGGTTGGTTTTAGAGATAAACAGATTTGTTTAGTGTTTTGTTCTGAGATAAGAGTGGTGTTGCCGGTTATTAGCTCTTGGTCTTGACTCTTCTATATAATTTTTGAATTATAATATATCTAATTCATGGACTATGTAACATTCTGCTGATAAAATATCACGAATTTTATATAACCAGATCCTATGAAAACGCCGGTTCATTCTAATATTCTTCCCAACAGATAATGCTTCAAAACATGGTGCCGCTGTGCTCGTGGCAGTACGAGCGGCTGTTCAACACAGTGCGCGCGCCGGGAATCGAATCCGACAAGATCGTACACTATCAGGACTCGACGCATATCGTGGTCTACCACAAGAGTCGGTACTTCAAGGTGATGGTGTACTCTCGCGGCAGGCTGCTCACACCGGCTGAGATACAAGTGTAAGTACATACAAGGGCGTCGCTAAGGGGGGCAGGGAGGGGCAGCTGTCCCTTCCCCCCTCTTCCCAGGGGTTCTAAAACTCCAATGAACTCACCATTTCTAATATTCCGTATGCTGAATTACACTCTGCTTTATGTTATTGTTAAAGCAGGAGAGAGCATGTGTTCTCGATTTTACCTACAATTCATACTTTTCTCATTCTCTATATCAACTTGTTCGCCCCGAGGACGGACCATTGCTATGATAACAAGTCTGTTTTTCAACGCTGACGGCATAGCAGTCTTCGCAGTGCGTAGACATAGGGCCGTTGTGATTGGCTAATATTGAGATACGACTTGAATCTAGTTGGCTGTCAGATAAACAAAGCTGAGAAACTTGTTATCACAGCAACGCTCCGTCCTTCGATAAAAAACTTCTTTGAATAAGGGGGTTAATATTTCACATAAAGCTTGAGACATTGAAAGTTTTTCACTTCGGGTATTTTTTTTACTTGACTTCTTAGTAATGGGCTTTGACACGACTGATGGGAGTTGAAGACAAAACACTAATTTAAGTTAGATTAGCCGAGCTCGCAAGCAGATATATTAATATAATATATTTTTGTAAACTACTTCTGCACTATAATACTCACGCAAAATAAATGACTTTCAATCTACAACCTGCATGTCTGGCCGCAGAATAAAAAAGATTCACAAATCATAATACATTGACTGTAATGAGTACAGTAAGCAACGTGACAGTTTCTTTACTAAAACATTACTTTAGTCAAGAATCTATGGTGTTAGTGTAGGCCCTACATGATTCTGGCTCGAACAACACTAGTCTTACTTTACAATACTTTGTAATTCAAGGTGTTGGATGGTGTCTCTACTGTTTATGGGTTGTCGTATCGCTTACCATCAGGCGTACGACAAGTTCGTCTCGTCATTCAAAGCAATAAAAAATATATACTTTCAAATAAAGTGGTACACCCAAACATGTTAATAACCTTTCACATTAAATATTACTAGTTTATTTATCTAGAGCGTCGAACTTTATCGATAACTAATAATAGAGGTCAAAAAAATAATTGAACAGACAAGTCTACCGATATTCCGCTTTCCGCCAGAGGTCCTGCCCTCTGATATTTATCTACAGCGATTACGCGTGCTTAATCAATGCTGTCGTGCGAAACTAATGCCTAATACTGAGGCGATAAGGCGGGTTTATCATTTAAGTCATTGGCACACCTATATTAAACTGAATGCACTCGTATACCACACGTGGTATATGCAATATGTAATGTCCTTGTAGAGTGTTATTGGAATGCAACATGGGGTGGGTAAAATAATTAATTCATTTTCGTTAGTTATTTATGGCTTCACCGATATGGACTAAATGTTGAACAAAATAGAGATCACTCTTGATTGCATACGAGTTTTGTAGCTTTTAGACGATTCCTGCGATATACTCAAGTTTAATGTCAGAAAATTCAAGTTCGTTTTATTAAAATCCCTTCAATTGTTTTTAATTTATTTTATATTAATTGTTTCCATGGTATTAACATATTAAAACTCTTAATTTTTCTAAGAATATTCCACTTGACTGCTGCGATAGCATAGTTAAATAGTTGGGTGTGGAAGGGACTGTAGAGACGAATGTCCGCAGGTTCAAATCCCAAAGACACACACCTATGATTTTTCTAATAATTATGTGTGCATTCCTTGAGAGTTATCACTTGCTCTAACGGTGAGGGAAGAGATCGTAAGGAAACCTGCGTGGCTGAAAAGTTCTATATAGGAATTTCAAGGGTGTGTGAAGTCTACCAATCCGCACTAGGCCAGCGTGGTGTGGACCAAGGCCTAATCTCTTTCAGAAGTAGAGGAGGCCCGTGCCCAACAGTGGGACAGTATATAATACAGGGCTGATTATTTATATTATAATATATTTCCTCGAAAACCATTAAGGGTCTGTCACACGAAGTCTAGGCTAGTCGTCGAACACAATTGAAGACGCCGAAATACAAAAGTCAAGCTCCCATATAAATAGTAAACGAAAGAGTAATACATGCATAACTATACGTGTCAACTGCCGGATAGCATTTATATCCCGTCCAAGAAACTAAACAAAAAGAAAAGAAAAGCCATGTCGTGGTAAAATATGGAACTAACACTTATCTAGAACGAAAAAACAAAGTGGATCCACGAACCAGGTTTTTTATATTCCTGGACACGCTTTACCTAAGTAAAGGCTCTAAAAATCTAAATTAAACCACAGACAAATCCAACAAATCCTGGACGATAAGTCGGAGCCTGCGATTGGCGAGGAGCGGTTGGCGGCGCTGACTGCGGGCGAGCGCACGCACTGGGCGCACATACGGCAGACGAAGTTCAACCGGGGGCATAACCGCACATCCCTGCACTGCATAGAACGAGCTGCCTTCATGGTTTGTTTAGGTCAGTAACAGTGGCGATGATCACGATGTATCATGAAGCTATCATAATCGATTATAGTTATATCGATATAAAGTTGACTCGATAGAATGTGTTCTTGAGTAATTTCAATGTCGACTCTACATTAGGTAAAAGGAGTTATTTACGGTCCTCATTTTACATTAAGGTGATGACCATGTTTAACTAAACCTCATAGCACACTTAAGTAATATCGACTCGTGAAAGGCTAATTGATTTGAGCGACATTTTGTGACATTGAATTTATACATGTTAGGAAAAACACATTTTTCTGTGTTTTTAATACCTAGAATTTAAAAAAAGAAAATCTTTTTTTTTCACTTTCATGATTTGATAACCTAATTTTTGTTTCAGATTTGTGTATGAAATGAATTTCTAATTCAGCATATAAGACTTGTACCTTACAGTCAAGTATACAAGGACGTTTGTGGAGTAATAATTTTAACCGAAATTGAATCTTATTACAGATGACATAGAGTACGGATTCGACCCAAAAGACCCGAGCAAATTAGACGCTTTCGGCCGAGTGTTGCTGCACGGCAAAGGCTGCGACCGCTGGTTCGACAAGTCTTTCAACCTTTGCTTCAGTACTAATGGATATGTGAGTAGTCATTTCGTTTAAAAGTCAAAACTCTTTCGTTTACCATGGCTGTTCTTCAGCAACATTAACTGAACGAACTTTTACCGCCATTTTCGATAATCGATGCCTGTTTTCGATCAATCGACAAAATTAACCAATCAGAACGTTTTTTTTTAACAATGACATATTATGTTTAGTTCATTATTGAGATCGGATCGAAGATTAAGATGGGGTCGTTTATTGAGAACAGGTTGTCCATCCTAGCAGTCGAGATCTCATTTACAACATATATTCTCTAATAATAGTTATTATTCAGCGAGATTTTGTATACATACGTTAAAATATAAATAATGAACAACTAAAAGTTTACATACAACCTCAACTCATATTTAAAATTATCACAAACCAGTAATATGTATTCGACATGTTGCCATAATAACTAACCTAACTATATAGTTAGGTTATAGTTAGATCAGTATATACTGATCTCTAAAATATGTCATGTTTTATTAATATATTTTTTTATTAATTTATAGGTCGGTTTCAATGCGGAACACAGTTGGTAAGTGTACAATAATTCATTACAATACATTGTTTATATTAGCATTATCTGTATTCACATGGCGGTACTAATATAATTAATATTGATAAAGCATAACCCCAGCGGGGGTTGGCGTAAGGTCGTAAAATCCAACTACATGTTATGAAATGTTTTCTTCACTGCACGTGTAGTGTTACTCATGCATTAGGCTTCGCGCAGACGCTGTCAAATTGTTGCTTAGCAACTACATTATCATGAAATTAATTGTAAATTATACTGGCTGCCAATAATGCACCAATCGATATCGAATAATCGATAAACGATCGCAACAATGAACCAATCAGAATAAAGGGTTTTTGAGATGCAAATTACTTAGTTTTGATTGATTTATTCACGGAATATAATCGGAGAAGAATTGGAACTATAAATACTTCCGTAAAAGAATTGACAGATTGTTTTTTTTTTATTTATTCCCATCCATGGATACGAGTCCTTCAGACGCATACATAATTGACAGATTGATAATGGTGCAGTGTTTCCAGCCACAAATTGTCAGCGTATGAACAATAAGCTGTGGGTTAGTAAAGCAATTGAGTTCAATCTGACTCTTGCATAGTAATTGTACTGCAGACAACACGTCGCTGCCATTTTGTGACCAATTGTCGGTTCGACATTTAGCAGTCAGACTTAACTTACTCGACTCATTGATTGAAATAGTAATCGTTTATTACGTATTTTTTAGGGCGGACGCACCCGTCATGGGACACCTTTGGGAGTACGTTATTTGGTCCGAGATGGAAATTGGGTGTGTATTAAAATTAATATTCTTAACTTGGTTCTGAGTATATTTCGATGAAATTTGGCTTTCTTGGATTAACACGTAACGTTTTATCCCGAACAGGGACGTTTACCCTAAAAACGGACATAAACGCAGGGAGCCCCGAGCAAAATCTAGTTAAAATAAAAAAAAATCAAAACGGTTAAGGCTAGCTTGCAAAACGTCTTACTAAATATATTTATCGCTAAAATATTTATAACTTCGTGCTATCATCATCATTTATTAGGAGTTCACAAAGACAGCACTATAATTAAGTGTACTGTAATTTAGTGTTAATTAAGTTAAGTGAGTTATTAACGAAACCTCGAATTTTACATCACACATACTTAACATGTAAAATATCCAGTAGCCGCCTGGTCCATAATGGTACTTCACCCCACAGATACACACCGGAGGGCAACACGAAAGGCACGGTGGCGACCCCCCCGCCTTCGCCCATTAGGCTCCAGTGGGAACTCAACAAAGAGGAGATACTGAACGCGATAGACATTTCGTACAACGTCGCTGATAAACTCCTGAATGACGTCGACCTAAGGATACTCATGTATACCAAGTATGGAAAAGGTACTGTCGCGTTTTAACTATTTAGTAGGTAAAGAAACAAATAATAGGGTAGTAGAGCGGTCTTATTGTAATCAAATATGGAAAGTAAATTTCTGCGGTCTGATTTCTAGAGTAGGCGAAAACTACATTATTCTTTTCTTTAATACAAAATGAAAAGATTGTATTCAACACCTGCTAAAAAAATAATAAAAAACAGTTTAAAAATAAATATTTAACTTTGGAAATATCATATGAAGGATGCCCGCCATAAGCTGTAACGTCATCGTAATATGCCGCGGGCGTGTGAGTGAGATAGCGAGATAACCCTAGGCTGACTCTTGCTTCATTTGAAATATAAATTGCAGTCACTTACTTCAACTGATATTTAAACAAACTTTCTATTTCATATATTCTAAAACGTATGAAATAATGCACAGAATCAGATAGCAAACTACATTATTTCTTTATTGACATCGTCTTCTCGTATTGAAACTTTGATTTGAATTTCTTTCTATCTTTAGTCTATACTATGGAGTTTAATAAGGTAACTATTAGATTGTTCAACGGTAGTTCGATATTTAGTTAGAGATATCTTATGTATCTAGTTAGACCAGATATTTCATACAATTACGAAGGTTACATATTGTTTATTCAAAGCCGTGTACGTACCTGTGTGCATCTAATAAATACAACATTTCATATTGTTTTAATGTTTTCATCATGGTATACTATATGTATGGTATAAGATTAAAAGATATACGCATATCGTTTGCTGGTCACCTGTTTGCTGACATATTGTGTAATAAAAAAAGATTTATTATACTCAATATATGTCATGGTCGGCATCTTGAACACACTGCCTTGTGATTAGGGACGTGTACACTTACCATAAAAAAAACACCACGCGGCAGTGTGTCCTCGTTTACGGAATATTATACCCATAAAAAAGCAGCGATAGCCTAGTTGGTTGTGGAACGGACTGCCGAGATGAATGTCCGCAGGTTCAAATCACAAGGGCACACACTTATGACTTTTCTAAAAAAATATGTGTGTATTCTTTGTGAATTATCGTTTGCTTTAACGGTGAAGGAAACCTGTATACCTGAGAAGTTCTCTGCAGGAATTTCGAGGGTATGTGAAGTTTGCCAATCCGCACTGAGCCAGCGTGGTGGACTAAGGCCTAATCCCTCTCAGTAGTAAAGGTGGCCCGTGCCCAATTGTGGGACAGTATAGAATACACGGCTGATATTATTATACCCATAAATCTCACATCATTGCTGTCCATGGATTACTTTCACACTAATGAATAAACCCCACGAACTCCGCAGGTTTCATGAAGAAGTGTCGCGTGTCGCCCGACGCGTTCATCCAGTTGGTGTTGCAGCTATCGTACTTCCGGGACGCGGGGAGGTTCTGTCTCACGTACGAGGCGTCCATGACGCGCCTCTACCGAGAGGGGCGGACAGAGACTGTACGCTCCTGCACCATAGAGAGCACAGCGTGGGTTAAAGCTATGGAGGATCCCAACTCAACTGTAAGTTTGTTGATGCTGGATTAAATTGATAATGAATCTTGGAGTCCAATTTGGTTCACAGGAAAATATTAAAAAACACAATGAATTTCGCATTGAGCCTGTGATAGCCAACAGTCATTAGTAACATAAAAACATCGCTTTTCCACATATATAACTTTAATCAATTTAAGATATTTCAGTCCCAGCGGAAGTAACACATCCATTCCTAAACATGAGATTTCTTGAGTTAGTACCAATGCAAGTGGTGCAGGCTCTGGATGGTGTTCTAACCGGGTCGCAAGGTGCCTTCTCCATACAATCTGGAATAAGCTTCCGCGTTCTGTATTATGAGGGCGATATTGCATATAAAGATTATCAAGGCCCGGAATGTATTGATTCCTCCATCATTGTAAATGTTTATGAGCAGCGGTGACAACATTTAGTTTAATTGCTGTATGAAAATCCAACTAATTGTACAGAGCCTAAGGTCCAAATTGTTATGAGAATAAATATTTAAACACAAATCTTTAATATACACATAAAGTGAATGAAACTTTAATGAGATAAAAGTCGCCATAGCGCTTAGGTCCGAAATAGAAAATCACAGCGAATCTTATAGTTCAAGGTCATATGCTCGGTCCAAACCTGCAGCGCTTAGGTAGATGAACTAACTCTTCAGGTGCAAGAGCGGTACGATCTGTTCGTGAAGGCGAGCCAGCGGCACCAGCTGGGGTATCAGGACGCAATGGCGGGCCGCGGCATCGACCGGCACCTGTTCTGCATGTACGTGGTCGCGAAGTACCTGGAGCTGGAGTCGCCGTTCCTGCAGGAGGTGTTCAACGAGCCCTGGAGACTCTCCACTAGTCAGACGCCGCATGGTGAGTCAGCTGTGACTATAGATATGTTCTACGTACTGGATTTGACGTACCGCAGTTCATTTTATGTGGCTGATGATGATGTTTTTAAGTCTTGAATTTGTTCAGCTACTTTTCTCGCTGACTGTATTTGTATTGTATCATTGTGAATATGAAATGATGACTATCACATCGAACTGTAACATAATACACAGTGACTAATACACTTAATAATAGGCTTAAAAGTCTAAGGCTTATCGATAATGTAATCTATTCTAAAATCATTACCCTGATCCTGCTGACGTAGTTAAAACGGTAACACCTTAATCGATGACTTGATTGTGATAATGTCCATTGATTCAGAAGATATCGGGATACATATAAAAATACTAGCTTTTGCTCGCGGCTCCGCCCGCGTTATAAAGTTTTTCAGGCTAAAGTTTTCCGTTATAAAAAAAGTAGTTTCCCGGGAGCCTATGTTCTTCCCAGGGTCTCAAACTGTCTCCATACCAAATTTCATCTTAATACGTTAGGTAGTTTTTGAGTTTAACACGTTAAGGCAGACAGATGCAGCGGGGGACTTTTGTTATATTATTTAGAACTTTTTAAGTGAAACAATCCCGTCATACATCATTGTTGCATAACTTTAACCGTTTACGCAGCGCAGGCAACGGAAGCTCTCAAAACTCATAATTTTCCCCGTTTTTGCAACATGTTTCATTACTGCTCCGCTCCTATTGGTCATAGCGTGATGATATATAGCCTATAGCACTCCAGGAACAAAGGGCTATCCAACACAAAAAGATTTTTTCAGTTCAAACCGGTAGTTCCTGAGATTAGCCATTACTGCTCCGCTCCTATTGGTCATAGCGTGATGATATATAGCTTATAGCGGTCCACAAATAAAGGGCTATCCAACACAAAACGAATTTTTCAGTTGAAACCGGTAGTTCCTGAGATTAGCCATTACTGCTCCGCTCCTATTGGTCATAGCGTGATGATATATAACTTTGAGCACTCCACAAACAAAGGGTTATTCAACACAAAAATATTTTTTCAGTTCGAATCGGTAGTTCCTGAGATTAGCCATTACTGCTCCGCTCCTATTGGGTATAGCGTGATGATATATAGCCTATAGTACTCCACGAACAAAGGGCTATCCAACGCAAAAAGAATTTTTCAGTTTGCACCGGTAGTTCCTGAGATCAGCCATTACTGCTCCGCTCCTATTGGGTATAGCGTGATGATATATAGCCTATAGCACTCCACAAACAAAGGGCTATCCAACGCAAAAAGAATTTTTCAGTTTGGACCGGTAGTTCCTGAGATTAGCCATTACTGCTCCGCTCCTATTGGGTATAGCGTGATGATATGTAGCCTATAGCAATCCACGAACAAAGGGCTATCCAACGCAAAAAGAATTTTTCAGTTTGGACTGGTAGTTCCTGAGATTAGCGCGTTCAAACAAACAAACAAACAAACAAACTCTTCAGCTTTATACCTAGTCTTGCCATAAATATTGTAATAAAGAAAAAAGAAAATTGTTAACTGCAAATAACATTTATTACTTTTACAGTGTGTCAGTTTAATACATAAATATAAAACAATTAAAAATATAAAAAGCTTATTCGAAGTGGTCTCCATTGGCTGCAATACAGTCCTTTAAACGATGAGGCCAGTTATCAATAGAAGCACGCACTCTTTCCATGGGAAAATTCTTCACTGCCAATCGTATAGATTGTTTTAGGGACTCCAAATTATCATGGCGTTTAGAGCAAGCTGTACTCTCTAAAACTGACCACAAATCATAATCCAGCGGATTAAGATCGGGACTAGACGACGGCCAGTCTTCAGCTCTGATGAAGTCCGAAACGTTCGATTCCAACCAAGACTGCGTGGACCGAGCTTTATGACCCGGCGCCGAGTCTTGCTGGAAGGACCATACTTGGTTATTGAACATGGTGATGTTAAGGGGCTTAACTACCTTCTCAAGAATGGTATCTTGATACACTTGTGCCGATGTTTTGATACCTTTTTCACAAAAATATGGCTCAGTCACTCCTTCATAGCTAACACCCCACCAAACCATCACTGAAGTCGGATAATGTCCACGTTGCACTCTGTCGACTAATTGGGAAGCTTCCTTAGAGCTTTGAGCATAAATACGGTCATTTTGTTTGTTAAAATGTTGCTCAATTGTAAAAATTTTCTCATCCGTAAACAAAATTTTTCTGTGACCTCCCTTTGCGTACCGCTTCAGTAGTTGTTTCGATTTTACCACCCTATTCTTCTTTAAATTATCAGTTAAGAAATGGCCAGTGCGTCTCTTATAGGCTGCAAGTCCTAAGTCATCTTTTAAAATACGCGACATGGTTCTAGGTGCTATCTTCATTTCCCGAGATAAAATCTTTTGCTTTCGGACAGGATTTCTTCGAATTCTTTCCCTTACTGCTTTGACCACCTTTTCCGTACGAACACTACGTGGACGGCCAGATCTTTTCTGTCACAAACAGAGGAGGTCTCATTGTACCTATTAATAGCCCGGTACACAAACATTTTACTAATACCAAGTGTATGGAGAGTTTTAAAAATTGCATTTGGCTCCATACCTACTTTGTGTAATGCTATCACAGCGATTCGGTTCTCTTTATCACCCCACACCATTTTAATATCGCAAAATATTTTACAATGTATTGGCGCCAAAATGAGAAAACACAATGAACAATCGTATAAAAATGACAGATTCGAAATTCAAATGTAATATTTTTTTATAATTAAGTGTAACAGTATTTATGGCCAGACTAAGTATAATAGTAAGTATAGATATATCCAGGGCAACGTCGCGTGCGTCATTTAGTTCTAACAAACATCCAAATAACAGCACGTTGCTTTAGAGACGATCAAAGAGCCTACTTATAGTTAGAGCTGGCCAGCTTTTCATTTCCTATCTAATCCCCCTGCAATATCTCATAGAAATTATTAATTCGTAGGTCAAACAAACATGCTAGATCCTAAGAAGTACCCCAACTGCGTGAGCGCCGGTGGGGGCTTCGGCCCAGTCGCCGACGACGGCTACGGAGTCTCATACATTATTGTGGCAGAGGACACACTCTTCTTCCACGTGTCCAGTAAAAAGAGCTGCCCTATCACGGTAAGTTTAGTAAATGTCTTTTATATCCTGAGCAGGAAAAATATCTCGCCATGATGGAAAATATGGAACTAGTTTGTATTGACAGCGGTCATTTTTAAAGGGAAAAGCAAACGTGGCACTACTAAGGTGGGTTTTTTATTTTCTTGGTTGGGTTATATACAATATGTTGTTTTAGCCGAGGGCTCTATTTAAACACATGACAGTTCATGCTTCTATGTAATTAATAAAATAATGCAAAAAAATATGATAAGTCACAGAAAAAATAATCTTAAAAGGCAAACTTGTGGATGCCGTTATGCTAGATGTTTGACACATTTTATCGATCATTACGCATGAATATGACCTTAAAGTACGAACTTCAGACATATCTTGATAACATAAACCTAATTGGTTTCTCAATATTTTCTACTAGCATTGTAACTTTCTCAAGCATGTTAAATAAATAAAAAAACTGCTTTAAGAAAGCAAAGATACCTAGGTGCTAAATTCTCATAAATAACGTCAATTACATATTTTGAAAGAAAGTCAAACAATGACCCTCCTCCTTAAATGGGTCCCTCGACTATCCGTACATACTGTATACATTATTGCAAGAGTAAACTCAATTTACAATGTTGCATTAAATATGCTCATAGTAATTACTAGGCTGGATTAGATGCTGATGGTAAGATGGTATCAACCTGGATAGCGACCACCGATAGATGTAAAACCCGTCAGAGTTGCCTACGTGTCGCTTTCCAGGATCACCCTGTATATCCGGTTTCACACTAACTCGCTTTGTGTTACTGGTGGGGGTTAACCATTTTTCGTTTGTCGCAATTTGAACCTAACTTACTAATAGGTGCTGTGGAAAACATGTATATTGCCTACGTGTCGCTTTCCAGGATCACCCTGTATATCCGGTTTCACACTAACTCGCCTTGTGTTACTGGTGGGGGTTGACCATTTTTCGTTTGTCGCAATTTGAACCTAACTTACTAATAGGTGCTGTGGAAAACATGTATATTGCCTACGTGTCGCTCTCCAGGATCATCCTGTATATCCGATTTCAAACTAACACGCTTTGGGTTACTGGTGGGGGTAAACCATTTTTCGTTTGTCGCAATTTGAACCTAACTTACCATCAGGTGCTGTGCAATCACTGCAAAACCTATATAAAAAACACAAAATATAGTTCGCGGTAACTTTAGCGGTTAGTAAAGTATAGTAGCCGGTCTTAATCTAGAATTTTCGCCAACCGCAAAAGTAGTAAATCATTCCTCCAACCGGTGTTTACATATTTTATTTAAGTTTATTTAATATTTGTTTTTTTTTTTTTTTTTTTACATTCATGCAAGCAGCATAATCGGGATAGAATCATTGTAAGTTATTGCTAGACTGTTGTGTTATTTTGTTAACATGCTCTTCTTTATCGCATAATTTAATTAAGTCACCTACTCAATTGTCTCTACATAATTCATTTGCAGTTATAATACATTCCCTATTTAATTATTAACGTATACTCTGATCAAAGAGGCCGGCGTAATTGCATCGATTGGCAAAGGGTAATCATGTCTCGTCATTTCACATTCTATTTGGTCTCTACTCATTTATTATCCGTTGCAGGTGTTACTTACTGTGGTTGTATATAAAAAAAGACTCAGGAATGGCGGTCCTTTGTGTATAGCATAAAATTAGTGTCCCGTCATCTGTATTTCTGACATTATCAATTGCCATGCCTACTGTTGGAAGCAAATCAACAGCTCATGAGCCCTTTCATTAATTTTTATTTTTGGTGCTTTAGGGGCCGTTCATGTATTACGTAACGCAATTTGGGGGAGGGGAGGTCTTGTAAAACGATACGTTACGTTACAGCGTCGGAAGGGGTTTTTCGTAGAAAACGTTATGTAACATTGTTTTTTTATGTTTAAAAAATAACAAAGGTATTTTAGCGACTTTCCGGCGTTTTGCGTAAAATAATTGTGAATATTAGAAAAAAAATTGTAGCTTTACAGTTACATAACTTTTAGAGCGGGGGCGGGGCGCACAGGAAAATGTTACGGCGCGTTACATGGGGGGTGGAGGGTCAAAAATCTTCAAAAATTGCGTTACGTAATACTTCAACGGCCCCTTGTAAACGTCTTTAAAGTTGGGGTTAAAATGTGTCTTAGTTGATTATTTAGGCTTTCGCTTTGCTATGGACGGGAGCTAACTATATAACATATATTGCCAACTCTTGCTATCTTTCTATTTGAGTAATTTCCTTGCAGAATAAAGACAATTTGTGCTCCCTGAAATAAAATTAAATACCTTATTTGAAATTGAATGAAATAATTTATTTAAACCTTTAAAATGTTATACATTATTTAGATTCCGCGACTCGCCGAACTTCACTGCTCGGTGTCAAAAAATGCGTGCCACTGCTGATCCTGGCTCACAGGAGTTGTAGTGGCGGGTGTGAGGGCGGGAAAGTCTAGAATATAATAATTATCAATTAATATATTTTAGCTGGGTGTAAATGACATAATGGCGGATGCTTACTATTAATCATAATAGGAGCTACTATTGCTTGCTTAATGCCGTAAGGAAAATTCATAACGAACTAACAAACCCTTAACATGTTGAAGAATAAATTCTTTGTAAATTCGATCAGGCTTTTGTTCATCATTGGTACATATAAATAAGCAATTATCAAATAGTGACAAATGTCCAAATATTCTGCCGTGGTAACCGAGAAGGCAGTAAGTCAAAGGCGGCCAATTTTTTTATTACTGATTTGCTTGTATGTTAAATGAACTTATCTGGGTTTCATACATCTACGTAAATTAGAAATTCATTTTTTGTCTGATAGCAGTAAGAACGATAAGATAATCTAGTTAATCATGAAATAAATCAGAACTGCCTATTTTGACTTACTGTTATATCGATTCCAGGGCAGTATTTAACTGACATTATATCTTTTCCATAGTGTGGTATGGGGTTTATCGCCAATTCCCAGCAACTCTGGTGTATTTTCATGGACATTATATTTCCCTAGCATAGGTTATATCTGTAATAAAAGCTCTACAAATCAAACCAGATGACCCGGCGCTATAAGTCGGCGATAAAGTCGTCGGCATCACTACCAGAATTTATCGACAATGTAGCTTCGGAATAACTACATTCGCAGTTGTAATCGGCAAACAACTTGCGCACATAGCCGCGTGTTGGGGTTGCAAAACCCCCCATTAGTGTGCTCAAGGGCCCTTATTCTGTATGATAGTGTAAACGCGTAACGCGGCCGTGTCATGTTATCTTCGAGAAATGTGCGTGGAATGGTATTCTGTAAGCCAAATTTCTATAGTCCTAAACATGATGCGTTGTGTTTCGTGCTTGTTACGCACTGTTAAAATAGCGTGCGGGATAGAGAATAAGGCCCAAGTTTTGCTATTAAAGTGATGTTGACGAATATCGCCGATCGATGCCGCCGGAGTCGCCGTGTCGGCGGGTTCGGTGCGTAGAACGCCCAATGACACGCGTACGTTACGTTTCAGAGCTCGTCGAATTTCGTCAAACAGATCGAGCGGTCGCTGCACGATGTGCAACACATGATGAACGAATACAATTCGTTAAAAAATGGTGTCTATAGGAATTAACACAGTGAGCGTTTTGTTTTAGTTTATTTTTCATTATGTTGTTGTTAATGTTTAGTTTACGTATTTGTTAGATTGTAAGTACATTACAGAACATCGCACGCTGTAGCCAGGGGGTTTGTGAGTGGTTAACGTACAAATATGTGGAAGAAATCGATAATCCGCAGCTGCTGAACGCTAACACAATGACGTAGATTTAAGATATCTGATAATTTATTACAATTGACGTTGTTTGATACAAAAATACCTCGTGGAAACAACTTTTGTGAATACAGGGTATAACAATTCATGCGAAGACTTGGGCGTTCATGTCGGCTTCCCTGGCTACTACGCTTATATACTAGATTTATCTGTCTAAAGCATACTTTGTACTAGAGCAATATATTTTTATACAAAATCTCTTTACAGACTCCGATATACCCGTGTTGATGTTTACAAAACTATTTTATAGCTGTCAATAAGTACCAAAGTATGCGCGGCGATGAATCGGCCTTGGGGCGTGTAGCGTCAGCGCCAACGGACCGGCGATTACCGAATCAATTAAGACCTTATGTCCTTTTGCATACGGTTTATGTGACTTATATCAAGTTTAAGGTAAAATATATGAAAAATAATAATAGAGAATTATATTTATTGAACTTCCATATTTTGTATTATAATTTTGTAACGTTAATTCTAAGCAAAATCAAGAGATGTTAATATCAACCGTATAAATGTGAGGTTAACATTTGTTTTACGATATCGGTTTTTCACTACGTTCGCTAGCGCTGACCCGGTCCTAATAATACTGGACCATACTAAAGTCACACCTTTCAACATTTCATGCAAATATCACATGAGCGATATACAAGAACACTAGGTGTTAGTGTGGTCCAAGCGACGAAACAAATCGTTTGTGTACAGTGGTGACCACCAGGTCGACTTGTCGACTGCTTGATTTCAGACAGAACCCGCTGGTCTACCACAAAACCAGTCGGACAATAAAAAAACCACTTACAAGACGATTAGTGTCGTCTACTTATATGTAAAGACAGACATGTTTGTTTATGGTGATGGGGACATTCTTTATCAATGCAATATAATTATATATCACAAGTATTTATATGGTTTTAATTTAATATCTAACTTATGTTGAGAGAATGGTCGGTCAGGATGCTTTGATCACTATAAATTAGAAAAGGAATGGCAGAGCAGTCGGGCAAAGTATTTTACATCTTATTAAAATTACATGAGGGTATGTTTTTCATTGGTACCGTCAGCGTCGTAGAACGGCGACTGGAGTGAGGATCCCGTCTGGCGCCTTTTGTGCGTTAATTACGCTTATTGAAATGCTCATTTTATTATTATTTGATTGTTTACGTCCTTGTAGCCAGGTGTTCACGACGCTGACATTACGTAGAAAAAAACAAAACGCTATTGCATTTTTTGAAATGATTTTGAAACTGTTTTTCCAAAAATACAGAATGTTATTACATTTTTTTAAATGATTTTGAAACTGTTTTTCCATTCCATTCCCGTACCTTGCTTGAAAGTAGATTTTTATAAATAGGTAAAAGTGTTTTATTCCGTGTGAAATATTTTAGAAATAAATTTTACAATGTCTACACAATTTTACGAGTTTATAACTTTAACGATGCAATTTGAACTGTAACGCGTTTTGCAGTTGACACGTACTGTATTTTTCGACAATGCATCTGAGTTTTCAACACGAATACTGCAGTCGGGTAAAGTTTAAACAGAAACTCTGAATAAAATAGTGTACCAGTAGTATTCTAAAAGGATGAATATTTTTTGTTGTAAACGATGTATTTTCTATATAAAATTGAATATTTGATTCTGACTGGTACAACTTGCTTATAATACAAAAAATATTTAGGATATAAATAATTTTCAATATACAGCAGATCTAAGGTAATAAATCACGACGCCTTTATACGCAATAACAGATCCTAATCTAATTCTCGATCTGACTCCGAGAATAAACTAATCGAAATGATTCGAAAGCTTGAAAACTTTGTTTCGATTGGTCCATTTTCGCGTCGGAAAAGCGAGGGATCGTCTATTGCGAAGGGTGGTAGACATAACTTTGGCCCTTCGATCGATAGAGTTCAAGGTCTTAACGCAGAACCTAGGGGTTTCATTATACGACCATCGTTCATTTATTATTGATGTAGGAACTTCTACCTATAATTATATTTTTACCTTAACAATATAGTCTTAATACATACATAATTTATGTTAATTGATTGAATAGATTAATGACTTATTTTTTGCTAATTCAACCATTAAGTTACTTTTGTAAACTGTTCAAATGCGCGTTGGCAAAAAGAGTGATCAAGAATCAAGATAATATATAGACAATATCAAATGCCGCTTTTCGTGTAGATGTCGATGGGGTTATATACAAGTCCTCTATGTTGTAACCTTCCTTGCGCATGTGCGTCTGCTATTTGCGGTTCTGCGTTATTCCTTTAAAATTCCATCCTGAACCAATTGTGTAAGTGAAATGAATGTAGGACAGATTTGTATGAATCAAGAATGTTATATTGTTGCTTTTACATGCATTTTATGAAAACTATTTATTGTAGAAATACATTAACTGTATTATGAGTTTAAGTATTGTCAATTGGCGTGTTATATTGCTCACGGACACCGTCAGGAGGGCAAAGTAATGCTATTTAAATTTAATTCTTATTACGTTCACGCAGAAATTATATTCCTTTAACGCTGCAAAGTGGTATCTAATGAAATATAAACGGTAACCATATTAAAATAAGGTTTGAAATTAATATTTACTTTGCCGTCATGGCCTTTGTTGTCGCGAGCGTCCACAGTTGTTCATATTTTTATATTCTGCAATGAAATACTCGAAATGTTATTCTGTCCTTTTATTTTAGTTTGACGAGGGGAGACGATAGTTTAATTTTTTTTAGATGAAAAATTAACAAATTAGTGTTTGATATAAATTTTTATTGTTCTCAAAAATTAATAACTTCGTGACCTTATTTACTAATATGTATGATTATATTTTGTTTTTATAAATCATGGTACAATTAAAAACGCCTATGTATTGTGTATTACACTTTACATTCTTTTACTATGTTTTTTTTTAATTTATGCTACTTACAAAATATTATTTTCGTGTAAATAAAATAAATATATTGGATATTACCGCATTATTTTTATTTTATTAATTTGTAATCTATATAATATATAAAAATGAATCCCTATTTCCCTTGGTCACGCCATCATGCATGAACGGCTGGACCGATTTCACTATTTTTTTTTTGTTGTGTTCGTTATTGTCAGGAGAAGATTCTTATGAAAGAAAAATATCAAAAAATTGCGCGGAAAAATAGAAATTTTAAGAAAACTTAACGAAAATATTAATTTTATATATCGTTTGAAATAACTGTCAGCGATCGACAGAATGCGCGTGCATACATATAGTCCATTGAAAAGTTACATTTGGGGTTGCGTTTCTTAGAGGACGCAATTTTATTTTTTTGAAGTGTAGGGGGGGTCAGTCTAAAGCTAAAACCAAGTTTGTGGGGTCGCCACCCTTGTCCCACGGCCGCCATCTTGAAAATAGGGGTTGAAATGGTTTTACGATGTATCTCTTAAACTATTTATCTGACAAAAAATGTATAAAATTTTTTTCTTGCAAATTAAATTCTCTACAACTTTGGTCTAGTAACTTTTGTCGTAGAACTATAAATAAAAAAGTTATGAGCGAAAATGTTAAGAAATTCAATGTTAAGCAATGTCCATTGCAACGTCATCAGAACGTGTGTTTATAAGGTTCATAATACTTTTTTTGTACTCTCATTAATACCCAAATACCCAAGGGACCATTAGGGAACAAAAGAACATCTGCCTGCTATTATTATTATTTCTAACCTCTCTTATTGTAAGAGTAGCTGATAATATTGTGTTGAAGTTGTCGTAAGTAGGTTATTTATTGACATTTTGACTTTTAAAAGTCTTTTAAAAGTCAAAATGCTAATAAAAAAAAAGTAGTTTTCACTAAAGTTAAAATCGTGTCTAAAATCATTCGAAATCGTCTTCATAATTAAAAACAGAATAAAATACATCCGCACGTACAGAAATATGTAGCACAACTAAAAGATATAAGTTGAACGACAACTTCAACACAATATTATCAGCTATTCTTACAATAAGAGAGGTTAGAAATAATAATAATAATAGCAGGCAGATGTTCTTTTGTTCCCTAATGGTCCCTTGGGTATTTAGGTATTAATGAGAGTACAAAAAAAAGTATTATGAACCTTATAAACACACGTTCTGATGACGTTGCAATGGACATTGCTTAACATTGAATTTCTTAACATTTTTGCTTATAACTTTTTGATTTATAGTTCTACGACAAAAGTTACTAAACCAAAGCTGTAGAGAATTTAATTTGCAACAAAAAATGTTCATACATTTTTTTGTCAGATAAATAGTTTAAGAGATACATCGTAAAAACCATTTCTACCCCTATTTTCAAGATGGCGGCCGTGGGACAAGGGTGGCGACCCCACAAACTTGGTTTTAGCTTTAGACTGACCCCCCCTACACTTCAAAAAAATAAAATTGCGTCCTCTAAAAAACGCAAGGTAAGGCCTAAAAAATGTAACATTTCAATGGACTAATAGTTAAGACAGGACAACGTCTGTCGGGCCAACTAGTTACTTATAATACCCAAAATTTAAATTTCTTTAAAATTATACTTCACAAATCTACCATAAACTAAACTTAAGGCCATTTTGAAATTAAAGAAACTAATTTACATGTCTTGTAAACTTAATAAAAAATAACTAAACTCAAACTGTAAATATTAGTAATTGGTTTCCTGAACACAATGTCAAATAAAACGTGACTAACGATAAACAAACCAATGCCTCGCGTCAGCACACAGTACAATTCACCCACAACTAGAGCGAAAACTAACAAGGGAATACAACGTACATCCTGACAAACGCCCTAAACCACCCGCCGTGCCACGTCGTATCAGACATGACCTATTTTATATATATCGGCTTTACATAAATCCAGCTCTATAATTTTCTGTATGATATATATTTTTATACTATCTATATTTAAGACAAAATAGATTAATTTTAATAAGCGGTCCTAATAGCGAATTATAATAAAGTTATTTTTATATAATATATTGATGGCTAAAGAACTATATAAGTGCTATTAAGGTTTGAATAGTAGCAAGTCTTCCATATTTAAAATTAATGGCAACGGTTGTATCGCTCATTTGAATTTAGAATACAAAAAAATACACTGATTTCAAACGAGTGTATCGCACCAAATATTGCTTTACCGTTATTGTCATAACCACTTCAAGTATTATCTACGCATATAAACATCCTTATATAGGTATGTACGTTGTGAAATATTAGTCCATAAGCAAAAGCGTGGTTCAAATTTTGTTAATTTCAATATATATTTCAAGTAAAAAGAAATATACCGTATTTAATTAATGTTGTTTTATTGGAATCCGACACGTGACTAGCGTTTCTCAAAGAAACAGTTAAATTGGCTATTTTTGGTAGTCACGTTGTTGAATTTCGTTTCGTCCCTTGCACTGAGAAGGGTCGTCCAAATCTTTTTTGGGAAGAAGCAAATGTTACGGTGAAATAGAATCATTGATAAAATTTACCCTAATGAGTTTTTGGGTATCTTGAAAATTTGTTTACATTTTTTTACCTATATTTAGGCATCATGCCTATTAATTGCATAATATGTTATGTTCGGGTACACCCGTAGTTAATAAAAAAAATACAGAGTTAAATGAATGATAAAAACGTTAATAAAAATATGTTAATGTAAAGCCGCGTTCATTCTTCCATAAGCGGCTATTATTTACTGTTCAGTGAGCTCACTTCTACGTAAAACCAACGAGCGAATCTAATTTTATAAACCATTAGGCAAATTAAATAAATGCAACACGAAAGTACAATTTTCTTAATATAGGCTATACAATTGAGTAAGGGGTGCAGCTCATTGTTTCCAATTTCTTATTATTTGCAATATCATCCGAGATTTAGGTAGTTTAATGATATAAACTATTAAGAGATAAATAAAAACTTCAAATTAGAGTAATCAAATGTAAATAGTTTGTATCGAAAAAGTATTTACCTGAAAAGTCGGTTCGAATTATTTCTACCGGGTTATTGCGCTATAAAACCATTCTAAATAGTTTCCAGTATAAAATACCACTCATATACGTTGTTTATAACTTTTGTCCATAAAATTTGACCCGAATAACCTTCAGCGGGTTAATGGCGCGTTGTGAGTCAGAGGGTTTGCGCATAAATTCCTCCCTTTCACAAATGTTGCCAGAGTTTTGAAAAATGGGTAATTTCTCGGATTAAATGTCTGCATTACGCTCTATACATAGAGTTTCCCCAAAGTAATTCATCACGTGTACACGAGACAGAACGATTCATCATTTGACTGCTCTCATCACATTACTCGCACCAGTCGCAGTACTTTCCTAAAAACAATAAATAACACGATTATACATCAATTAAAAACACCAGGCCCAAAAATTATTATTTGTCACATTTTAAAGTTGACCTGAACAATAATCACGCATGCACAGAGGAAAAGAGAAAAGCTACTCTAACACACGTGTCGTACAATGTATCATTCAAAACTGACATTCCGTGTCAATCAAAACAGCCAGTGGAAATTATGGCATTATGCCAAAAAACGATTTATTAACTTTATGAAGGGACCCTAAATTTCGGATTATGTACTCGAAAATAATTTGGGGTGCCGTCTCGCGCGGGTCGTTAACCGCAAAGTCACAGGGGAGACGTGGGCAGGGGAGTATCGCGAGGCGCTGTGATAAACGCGCACGTAAAAATAAGCCATCACGGTGCCGTTTATTGATCTAAAATATTCTCGAACAATAACATCACTTGACAGTTTATAGTTAACAAATACCTATTTGTTACCTTACCGTGCCTTGGTTATTTACCTTCCTAATTATCACAGGCGATAATCGTTAGTATCAAGGACATGCACATGGTACTAGGGTCCTTAAGATGAAACAAACTAAAATCGTCAGTATTATGTCCTGATGGTATTATTTGATTTTATATTGACTCATGAAAATTAATAACCAAGTAATTTCAATTTACAAATAAAGTTAATTTCAAGTGACTTCTCAAAATAATACTTATTAGTAAAATACTTAACTATAGCCAAACGGAAATAATTTTCCTGAAAAAAATAAATAAACATACATTAAAGTAGCAGTCAAATTTAATACATAGTGAATATTCGACATCTTAACGCTGTCATTTTTTTTAAAAAGGAAAAACGCAGTACCATTCATAGGTACATTCATAATATAAATTTACGCAAAAATAATTTGGATAGAAGATCCTACAATGTTTTTCGCAGATTACATTTCGAAGTTAATTATTATGAGCTGATGAGTAATATTCAATATAAGTAAATCTTACATTTAAAAAAATAAAGAAGAAAAAGCAACCCTCAATATTTTAATTTAAAAGGAACAGAGAAAGTAACAATAGAAAGTGTAAATATAATGATGAAAAATTAAACAAGATATATATAATATTTTTTTAAGAACAGCCAAAAATTGCCTAATTTACAAAAACAAAAAAAAGATCATTAAAGTGACGAAACTGATTACCCAACATTGATCTAAAATCGTCTTCGATACTAAAGCGGAACAGTTTTTGGAGCCCATTGAAGTGACGAAACATTGATCTAAAATGTCGTCGAAAATAAAAGTTAACAGTATTTGAAGGCTACTTATAGAGATGAACTTTCGCAAATTCAAGACAGACATCAATGTATCATAATGTTTGCTACAAACCAAATTTATCTATTCCCTTTTAAATAAACTTTCCCAATCTAAATCTTTAATCTGATCCCGCAGAAAAAAAAACAAAAGTAATTTCTAAACATCATTAAAAAACCGTTCTAGACTGGTCCGTTATCGCGAAGCATGAAATGGAGATTAGGATCGTTCATTGAAAACGTAATCTTGTCGATATTAGCATTATCTATGTTTCTATCATTATCGTTTCAATAAAGGAGCATACGGGAATGTCGCTTTACTAATGGTATTCATGAGAACGGAAATATGCTCAGAACTTGGGCTTGTCAAAATACTCCATGACATAAGTACCAACCTCGTAGAACCAATAAAAGAGTCCAGCAATGTTTACTTATAAAGTCACGGCGAGTGATCCTACTACAGCTGATAGAAAGCTGAGATGAGCTCTAGATAGTTCAGATGTCCAACCACTACAGAAGACACTAGCAGGCTCATTAAGAGAGACTTACATAATGAAACCTTATTCAAAAACAGCTGAAAACTGCTGCCGGTTCTTATTAGGTGCGTGATATTATCTGTATGAGCTCTTGATCATCGTTGTTGGTTTGGTGTTCGTGATTGTTAAAAGTAAGTTAATTTCCTATATTCAGTATACGTAACTCCTTTCTATTAATGTCTGTCACCTTTTTTATATAATGATAGGGCTATGATGATAATAATTACCAAGATCGAGATAGAATCAAGTAAGAAGGATTGGGAATTTCGTCACTTTGAATCCCTAACTAACAATTGTTGTATCTTGAGCCATCGGAAGATGATTTTTATTAAATATTTTTATTTATGCATTAATATCTTTAAGATTAAGCGTCGATAGCTTAGTTGTGGAACGGACTGTCGAGACAAATGTCCACGGTTTAAAACACAAGGGCAGACACTTCTGACTATTCTAAAATCATGTGTGTATATTTTATGAATTATCGCTTGCTTTAACGGTAAAGGAAAATATCGTGAGAAAACATGCACACCTGAGACGTTCTCAATAGGCTTTAGAGGGTGGTGGACTAAGGGCTAATCCCTCTTAGAAGTAGAGGAGGCCCGTCCCAGCAGCGGGACAGTATTATAATACGGGGCTGATATTATTTATTATTATTTCTTTAAGATATATATGTATAAAAATGATAAATGACTAGAGGGTAAGAAATAAATAATAGTTATTAAGAATATTCTAGTTATAATAAATTAGAAATAAACACGATTTTCGTCGAAAAAAATAAACAACTAAAGAAATACTCGAATAGTTTAATTTAGATAAAAGTAATTAATATTCTTACCGGCTATATGCCCTATGATATATATACCTCACACACGCGTACACAACTGTTTCATCACTGTAACGTCTCAAAAAGCAAAAATCATTCTAACTGAATATCATTTTTCTGTTCCTTGCTATGGATTTCCAAAAAAAGCTTATATAATTTAATTAAAAACAGAAGTCGAAATGACTATTACCTTATTTACTTGCAAAATGGCGTATGGAAAACACCTGATACTGCTGGTCTATTTCTAAACAGAAACCAACACCAATCCTGATTACGAAAATAACGCATTTTTATACAAACTATTATCCCCCTTTAACTGCCTTTGGGGATGATTTTGTATCTACTTAAAACTCGTGCGCATAATTTTTATGTTTCTATAAACATCGGTTTCAGTTGTGCATTGTCAGTCAACCAATCAGTATTAGGAATCTTATTTAGTAAATTACAATAAATTTACTCACTAGGTAAGTATTGTCCATATTATATTGCCTAAAGCAGCCATGCTCAGCATTAATTTAATTCAGGCCGTATAGACGACTTAATTACGGCGCTACGGACAGCAACATTAATTCATGACCTACCTGTCTCAAACATATTGACAGTAAAATGTTTTCAATCTTATAAGATTTGCATACAGATTAAATGATTATGAAAACTATTTCTTAATTATTAATGATGTTTTTAAAGTCAGATGGGAGACTTCTAAAATCTCAGGGGGCCGCAGGTATAGGGCCACATTAATAAATGCAACTTAGTACCGCACTCAAGTGCGACAACATGTAAGATGCTGTCAAACTAAGGTCGGCATTTTGAGGTAGTCGCTTCTTAGGACATTATACGTGACAGATTTGAGAGCTAACTTTTGTATATGTAACAGTTCCGACCTAGCTGAGTACAAGCCCTTAAGTGACAACTCAAGCGTGGTTATTCAAGTAGTTTAATACATTAAATGTCTACTTGAAATTCTAGTCAAACGCGAGGTTGATTTAATAATATGGCCCAATCTATTTCCTGTGTCAAAACCGCGTAAAAACATTCGAATAATTAACTAAACGTAAGATGCGTAGTTAAGCATGTATCCATCATATAATAACCAATTAAGGTTAAAAAATATTTGTTCCTCGCTGTGTCTGAATATAAAATACTGTTTTCATATTTATTGCAGTGGTAGACATATTTTTTAATAGCCCCTACCTACTTTATGCGTCCTGGAACCGCGCCCCGCGTCTGGCAACATCCGATAAAGTATTGATCGGCCAGACAGTCCGTAGCGGGTCCGTAAAATTGCCTATTAAGAAGACACTCTGCCACAAAAATTCAAATTAAGTAAGTAATATCGCTCTAAATGTTTTAAATTACTTCTAAATTGTTTCTTTTACTAGGGATGTTTGATATTATGATGTTTTTCACCCAGTTTGAATGTTTAATGTACTAATACTGAGGTATGGCCTTTATATGACGGCGAACATAGATTCAGCATTTTGCATAGATGGTTTAATTACTATATAGTGTTTATATACGTCGATAAAGGCGAGATATTTTTGTATTATTGTCATTGAAGCTGATAACGATTGTGTAAAAGGAGACCGTATTAAAAAAAAATCTTATTCGAAAATTTTACGAAAAATATTCTTTCACAGAATCACTGCAGTTTCTGAAGTGCTCGGTGTGCACCTAAGACGAGCGTCGACATGAGTGAGACACCACCTGTGGACCCAACTCCTGGGACGGCGGACAGTGAGTTGTCCGAGCCAGTGACTAAAGAGAACATGGTAAGCCAAGCCCAAAGCCTACTGGACGACGTCGTGACCATGCTGCGAAAGGATAGAAAACGCTGTAAAAACATATACAAGCTGCATTTTCCAGAATTGTACGCTATGATAAATAATGATGCGATTTTTTTCAAAGTTGTGAGGCGGTTGGGCCGACGCGACAACATATCGAACACTGACTTGTCAGACTTGCTGCTACCCACTAAAAGAGTTGAACTCGAGAGGGCTGCTCGTATCTCTGCTGGAAAAGATTTAACTGATGCAGAACTTGTCGATGTGAAAGGTATGTGTGATAATATTTTGGTGTTGATTAACCATCGCGCTTATCTCAACCACTTCTTAACAAACAAATGTACACCTTTCATTCAAAACTCGATTGGTCCCGGCGGGATTCAAGTGCCCCCTCTGACGATAACAGAGACGCGACCGTTGATTAACACAGTTAAACAGCCAGAATGCACCCCGAGTTGCAGTAATACACATATCCTATTAAATAGAAGAATCTACGAAGACTATCATTGCAATTTATCTACGTTAGCAAATTGTGCAGCTGCAGCAAAGATAGCTATGGAACGCGAACGCTCGTTGGATGACAACGAGACCAGGCGCTCCGGCAGGATGCGATACGCTCGAGTGTCCCGCGCCATCAGGAAGCACTTCATGTATGAGCAGACATCGGAGAATGATGCGGATGACGAAGCTTCGGATTTGGAGGTCAACGCAAGGCCAAGCAGGAAGGAAAGGCGGCGCCGTTAAACGTATGTTTTGCATATATTTCAATGTTTAGATTGCTTATCCCAACGTAGTCTACTCACGTAGTTCCCTGTCCCATGAGACAGCGCAAGTTCTATTATCTCTGATAATGTGTGGTCCATTTAGATTTATTGTGTTCGCCTATAATCACCCATTCAATTTACACTACAGGCACGACTGGTGTTATTTTGTGGTTGGTTTTTTATATGACCGAATATGCTACTGTTCATGGGCGACCATGACGGTTTCCCTAAGGCGATATTTTTTTCTCTCTTCATTCATTGTATAAAAAATAATATATTAGGAGCGCGCGTGGCAGTGTTGGTGGTAAGTCATCGATCACGCACAGCCGCTGGTGCAATTTCCCTTGCCGCGCACTGCAAGTGACCATCAGTCGTGCACAGTTTTTAATTTCGTAAGATAAGTATCTAAACATTTAAATTTATGCTTTGTTGACTCAAAATTAGGTATTTTTTATTTTAGATATTAAGTGGAACCGTTTCCGCCTAAACTAGATTATAACTATATAGTTTTTAAACAACTACAAATTAGTTACTGAGAAATTATTTTTTAGTTTTTATCTACCTCTAGTCGAACTGTCGATAATTATAGTATAAAGACTTATGCAGAATACGGTTCCAGAAGCACACATTGTTTAAATTATTTGATGTGTTTTACGTTCTGTGATATAATGATAATTATTTTTCTGTGTATTGGGGATCGGTATGATATCTTCTGTTGTAAATTAAGGGTTTAATACCGCACGCGGCCTAATTTTTCAAAGAGGGAATTGTTCTTGTGTGTCGACTAAAACATAAGACGGGTCAGTGTTTACCCCGCGCTCTACCCCAATTTCTTTGTCTCCCTCTTGAATGGCCTCAGTCCCCCTCCCGACCCTCAAGCGTCTTCTTTAATCGGCAATTGTATTAAGACAATGATTATAATAAAATATCATTAGATATAAGTGTAGGTAATTGTACGTAGTGATCAATGTACTTATAATTTATATTACATTTTTTAAGCGTTTAGATAATGTTATATTATTGCAATTGTATTTATTTTATTCTGTTGTATTGTTTAAAATTTAAAATGAGTATAATTATGTTAATTAGTTACAGATTTAATTACTTTGTTAAAATATGGTTATGATTTTGTTATTAATCTTTTAGAATAATATTTCAATTTAATAACAATAATTATGTATCTTAAAATAGTTAAGTACACAAATGACAAAGCTTCATAGTGTAGTAATGCAGTTACAAGTGGAATTTAATAATTAACGTACATAATAATGATTATAAACGTAAGTAAAACGTATCAATGTAACTACAATCAATGAAATGCTTCAATAAAGAATTAAAATAAAAATTTGTTATTATTGTGTTGTAAATATTTTTTACCACTGCAGAAGCAGATGGTTATCATAGTTTTGTGGGTTTGTTTATATTTTCTTACCCTTTTTCTCTTGTTAGAGGTATCACAACGGACAATTAGCCGGTCGAAATACTAGATTATTTCAGCAATATAGTTATACAATTAAAACACACTGATATAAAATACGTGTAGAAAGCCGCAGTTGGCAAGTATTAATCGTGGTTAAAGCGAAACATTAATGAGAAGGGTGATGACAGTCAGTAAGTGAATTGTGCAAACATCATTAATCTTAATTGAGCCGAAACCGCTGTGGGAACTGCCGTGCCGTCAGGCACGTCGCATTATTTATTCATAGAGTGGGTATAGTAACTAACTTAGCTTTTTTTATATTTATATTTTCAATTGAATACTGCAAATCTTGCGTCATAGCGACATTTTTTCACAGCAGCATCCTTTGAATTATACTGTAGGTGTCCAATTTGTCTATTATAGCCAATAATTAGCAGTACGTGAGCAAAGAGAACATTGAGGGAATATCTAATATATCAAGTGACGAGGCTGTACAGTACTTAGTAAACAATTTATTTTAGGCGTAGGACTTCTAGTTGAGAGCGTTTACTATCGGTTTAATGAGCTTTTGATACAAAAATATTTTAAGTCAATAAACAAATTGTGGATTATCCGAAATAAATTATATTTACTAATTGTTTCTCTATAATGAAGTCAATAAACAAATTGTGGATTATCCGAAATAAATTATATTTACTAATTCTTTCTCTATAATGAAGTCAATAAACAAATTGTGGATTATCCGAAATAAATTATATTTACTAATTGTTTCTCTATAATGAAGTCAATATACAAATTGTCGATTATCCGAAGTAAATTATGCACTTATACTAATTGTTTCTCTATAATTAGTTCCAGCTATGGCTCAAGAGAAAGCATTATGTGACTGTTCTGTATTCTAAATTCAATAAAGGTAATCAATTGGTTTTAGTCTCTAATTGATTTATAGTATTAGAAGAATCCACTTTTAGTTCTTTTTAAACATTTTCAGTGTGCCGAATATAGTAACCAGAGAGGATTGAAATTGATGGAGTGCTATTCGAATAGGTGACACAGACTACTTGATGGGGAGAAAATGAGAATGATTGAGTAAGTATTATATATTTTTATAAAAATTATACACGATTTAAAGGGTTATTATTATAATCCTTGTTCCGTTAGACATGAATTTTCTAGTGCTACTTAAGGCTATGGTTTTTTTTTAATGATATTTTCAGCGGTGTGAGCCGAGTCATAAGTTGGCTGTACTGCCCATTTACTGTTAACCAGTTAGCATACAAAAAACAAGTGATATTAAAAAAAGGATCGACTTACGAATTTCTCCATTGCCAGTAACAACACACATTAATTGTACTCTTGCTTGTACTTGAGCTCTTACTTTTATGTCTCATTGTTTATTGGTGAATAACTTTCCGAATAATTCGTGCACGAATACACCCGAGTAATGTTAACTTCACACCCACGTATATGACTTGACTGGCACTTATCTAAATCAGGTATGATACAGAGACTGGTTATAACTTGTACCTAACAAAATTTTCAAAAACTAACGGTACGAAAAGAGGCTACAGAAAATCCTAATGTAACGTAATTTGAAAGAAAATTACCCAATTGTTAATAAGAAGGCCGCGTGTAGGTCGATCGGATCTGTTGGCGCGATGCCAACTGACAAGCGAGGCTACATCGCTAGACTACGTATAAAGGCAGTTGTATACAACAACGATCCACCGTAAATCCCTTGTTTTAAAACACAAAACTTATTTAAAACAGTATTGCATTACATTCTGCCCACTGCTACACGGGCTGCCTCTGTTTTGATAGGGTTTTAGCCCTAGAGCTGGTTAGATTTAAAATACACATGTAATTACGTACATGCGTAGATAATTACGATAGTATCAAACAAGTACCTTGTTAGTTATTCAAGCGAAGCCATTTAACTGAAGTTTATTAGTAGTGGTAATGAATAACGTCTAAGCAAATCGATATTAATCTAATGAATTGACCTATATTTTTCCTCTGCGGGCTCCGAGAAGCTCTGACTGTTTCTTGAATATAGGGTTACTGCAAATCAGAGGATTTGAAAATTTACTTACCTTTCCAAGCAAGTGAATTCATCACTAAATTTGAGACAGAAATGCGTAATTTAAAACATTTGCTAATGCTATTTAACGATTGGAACGATTTTGATATAGGTAATATACCAGATTTGGTCGTAAGTAAAAATGAATTGTAATGCCTCATTGCAGTACTTGCCTTATTGCCTTCCTCACAACTTACTCACTCATTCTCGCAAGTCAATAACGAAAATGTACTTCAAATTATTTCCAAATAAACGCTGAAATCCACACAGTTCGTCCGCAGCTGAATTGCGGATATAAAGCGGTGCTCATTAAACCAAGCCGCAGGGTAATCAAAGCCGACGTGCTACACTTTGACTCCACTTTTCATACAACCCGACAGTTCTTTCATATAGACAAATATACTAACAGCTTTCATTCTATAGGATTTGTTGAATAAATCCAATATTGAAATATGTGTTGTTAGTATTATATTGCCTTCCAAAAATGATTTTATATAAAGTTAATGTCATAGTGATTATATGATTTATTTATATAAATATGTAGTATTTTTTTCTATATTTCCTAATGGTTAGACATGGCATGTATTTTATGTCCTAAAGTAAATAAATACATATTATTGCTGTTATTATAATGTAAGGTGAGTGAAGTATTGGGTCGCTTGATAGTAAAGTGACTTTGCAGCCAGTAGAATTAAGTTGTCATTATAAAGTGTTATGAAATATGAAGTGGAAAAGATTTGATAGCTTACCATTAAAGTTAAATTAACAAAATAACCCATACTTCCAACATATCTACCTACAAAACTGGTACTTATTTCTTTTGTACTTGAAATTGAAATTTATTCAGACAGGACGTACAAAGCAAAATGTAAGAACGTTTACTTTGAATATTCTGGAACAGCCGTTTGTTTCAGCTGGAAATAGGAGCTTGGCTTACTAGTAAGAATACTATTTTGTATTTTAAAATATCTATTGTAAATTCTATCACTACAAGACTGTGAAACTTGAGGTCCATTTCAATATGTACATAGTTTACTCACTAACAGATACGAAGCGAATTTTCAAAAACGTTTTAATGCAGTTTTAGCCTATCTTGGTTTCACTAACTCTGAATTATGAGCAATTCATGTATATGACTGTATACCTATATTAAACATACGTATAAGCAAATTTAAATGTAATAGAGTTGCAAAGAAAAGGGTTTCATTAGCGATTATTTTCTATTATTTAAAATATTTGTCGAATAATCAAAAATTGACAAAGTAAATAGTAAAAACATTAAAAATTTTGTGTATATAAGCACATTCATTTCGTTAAAGGAGATGAAACATTTAATTTATTTCTTTTTTCGCAGGAAGAAACGTCTTATAACTTACGGGCCAATGTCGAAATTCAGGAGTATAGCATCATCCGAGTGAACATTGGTGTTCCTAATCCTACGTATACCTTGCACCGGCGTATTAACCGAAAACCGCATTGACCTTGGGCGCATACACGACGGCGGGTTTCTTGTTTCACTAAGATTGTTGCGCGAGACGCATTGCGACCCCTCTGTACGGGAGGATTAAGGTTATAGCTTAAGGTCCATTTTCATACATTTTGTTTCACCTTTAATCTGGGTAACTAAACAAGTATTGACAAGTAAAGAATTTAAATTCACGTCTAGTTAGTGATTAGTTCTCGCAGTTGAAAGAAAAATGTAAAAATAATTGATATGCATGGATATTAATTATTTTTACGTTTTTCTTTCAACTGCCAGAACTAATCACTAACTAGACGTGAATTTAAATTCTTTACTTGCCAATACTTGTTTAGTTACCCAGATTAAAGGTGAAACAAAATGTATGAAAAATGGACCTTAAGCTATAACCTTAAGATGTCCAATTGAATGTATAACTCTACAGATCTACAAACTGTTGAAGGTTTTATATGTATTATATCAATTTAGCTGGCTGATGTAGAAAATGTCATTGTAGTTTCCATAGCGATGTCAAATAATGAGAACAAAAATGGTGTTAATGTGATACATATGATGTAGCATAAAACTCACTTATTAGTAAATAAATTCTGCTCTGTTTATAAATTCTAAGGGCGTTATTACTCTGCATTATAATCCCATTTCTAACACAAACTCGGTGAATCTCAAAATTATACAAGTATCCGGAGGTGAAGTTTCTTACTCCATGAGTATGTAAAGTTGAGTATTTGAAAGTATTTAGACATTTGTATTTGCTTCAGCAAAAGCAATATTCCTTAGTAACACAAGTTATGTTATATTTTCATTTAAAACTTGAGTAAAGTCTGTATTCTGTAAGGTAAGATTTCAAATACTTAATAGTTAACGTTTCAAGTATTTTATTTAACGAATCAACAATTTGAACATACAATAATAACTTCGCACATTGTAAATATATTTTAGTAAATTATGGAGTGATTTTCCATCATCATTTAACTTCTTTTCTACCTTAATAATTTACCTACATAACTAAAACCTGGGTGAAGGTAAAAGCGAATCAAAATAATTAACATTCCACATAGTAAAAATGATATAACTATACTATAAAAATTACAATGGTGTGATCTGAATCAGTCATCGAACATTATGATTAATGTTCGATGACTGATTGATATGATATGCAGTCCTGCATTGATATGTAGAATGTCATAATATCTAAAATCAGTATAGTTGTCCATACGGAACAAAAGCTAAACGTGATAAAATATTTTTAGAATAGTTGATAGTATTATATTTTATGTAAATACGACTCTAGTTTCTATTTTGTTTAATTAGTGTGGAGGGCAGTTGATTTATATGCCGAGGTAATTTTGAGTAGCCCTTTCGTCGTTCAGTGTTTTTTCGGGTTGTGCATAATCGTTCCCGAGAGATAGCCCGTGGGTACACACTACACAGTGATTTATTTTAATTTGTATATTCTGGTTGATTAATTGTTCCTTCAGCAAGTTGTAGCAGTCTCAAGTTTACTGATAAGGCTTCGCAATGTTTAATTAGTCTAACATAATGTAAATATCTATTGGTGATATAATATATTTTATATTTTCAACCGCAATGTGGAAATTCTAAGTAAGTTTTATTCGTTCGTATTGAACATAACATTTGGCGAGAGAATTATATAACATTAATTTGATATCTAGAATGTGCTCTTTTGTCATGTTATCTGTTCGAGGAATTGTCTTAATTTGTTACAAACATGGTTGATATGATAGCTCAAATTGAATTTGCATCTTTAATATGCCCAAGGTATGTGTGAAACTTGACATGTTCAATAGCCGGGCCGTAACACCGGTTAAACCAACATCACCGTTTCGCTCACCCTTCAAGTAGGGGTAGCGTAATAATATGATAATGCGTTTCTTACACGCGAAAAAAAAAATTAAAATGGTGCCACGTTAGAGTAACAATGCGTGCATTTGTGTCCATGGTTATAATATTTCGAATGGGCCTTGTTTTATTTACACAAATATTATTTATTACGTTTATGTCTAGTATTTATAATTTGTTGGTATTATATGTTGTTGTACAATTAACTTGTACTTAACTGATGGTTTAAATTTACTCGTTAATCTAATGTATCAAGGAATAACAAAAAGACATAAAACAGATTATATTTAATAACTTTATAAAAACTTCAAGACAGAATTTAAATAAGTGGTCACGATTGCTTCTTGAACTTTTAATTAGTCCTTAGAAGAAACAGCACTCTGAAACAAGGAAGCAATCTTCAACAGAAGTCCTTCACTTTCATATTTATAACGGTAAATATTTGAAGTGGCGATAGCCTAGTTGAGTGTGGAACGAACTGCCGAGACAAATGTCCACAGGTTCAAAACCCAACACACATCTCCGAGTTTTCTAAAATTATGTGTGTATTCTTTGTGAATTATCGCTAGCTCTATCGGTGAAGTAAACCTGCATACCTAAGTAATTGTCTATAGGAATTTTGGGGCCAGCGTGGGGGACAAAGGCCTTAATCACTGTTAGTAGTAGAGGAGGCCCGTGCCCAGCAGTGGGACAGTATATAATTCAGGGCTGATATTATTATGATGTATTTTCCTGCGGAAAATCACGGTATGAAGGCAGGTCCTTTCGGAAGGGTTGTGTGGGCATCCTACACATAGAGGCCCCTTATTATTAGGACGGAAGCGTCTTAGAATCCCTTTAAATCATCTACAAGAAACACGCAAACCATGTCGAGTGAAATGGGATAATCCCGTATAGTGTCATTGATAAAACCCAAATACCGAATTTAACATGCAAAACTTTATTAAACAACTGTAAAGCATAACATTAGTTCTAAACATAAAAATGCCAAATGAAAATTTAGGTCATATCTTTTGAAGTTCTCTGTATGTTTAAAATAAACAATTTGTCCATTAATTAATCCTTTAACAGTATACGTTCAATAGCATAAAAATATGGTATCGTAGTTCTCTTTCATTTCATTGCTATATTTCATATTACAGTTTCATAACCAGTTCATGTATTTCTCATAAATGAAGTCTTGTTTCCATTTCTCATTCAAATGTCATCGGTGACGTCACGTATGTCATTTGGCGCTGACAACGGCGCTAGTGACGTACAGCCGGATATAGGGGCGTGTGTACACTATAAACATCATGCATATTGTTCTGCGTTTGTATTGCATTCATTCATTCAGTACGACAGCATGACGCGTATAGTTGTGAAGATGAAACAAGTTAGCTTCGCCGTGTGTGATTCAGAAAATTCGCACGCTGGCTGCAGCGTAAATTTGGTGTAAAGTTTTGCGGTTTTCTTGATGTGATACATAATATATTTTTATATCTTATTATACTTTTTCCTATATTAATTTACAGAAATCCGAGTATCTTTTTGCTAATGAATTTATATTTTCATAATATTCATTTGATTTTCTTTTGAACCAGTGTTTTATACGAGGCAAATGAAAATATGATAAATATACAAAAGAAATCAACCGCGTTCACGCTCATATCTTTAGATATATGAATACGTTTTTCCCTAAATCGAAACAGAATGTAAATACAAAAAGGCAATGTTGATCCCACAAAGACGTATCAAACGTTTCGGAAAAACGAAGAATATTGCTAACAAACGCACTATTGGGAAACGTCATAAATCGTTAATAGACATTTAAATACCGAAGCCGTATAATATAATTATCGCGTTTTTTTGTTGCACAGTAAGCGTTGTTGAAAAATTTACCCTCAGATTTTTATGCCTCATATTACTAAAATGTTTTTTTAAAAAGGAACCTCATTTGAACGTTGTATCAAACTGACGGATCGTCCAATAAGTAAACAGAACCTACCCCATGTTATCATCATCATCAGCCTATGTATTTGTCCACTGCTGGATACAGGCTTTCTCATACGCCATTTTGCCCGGTCTTCGACCTGTCGCAACCAGTTCTTGCCAACGAGTTTGCCGAGTCATGGAGACCATGACGCGACCATATAGCTATATTTATACTTTATTAAAAATATTTTGATTCCTGCGAACATTAATTGTCTATTATTTATTTATATTGGGCTATCGAAATATAAAAATGCTTATTTCGTTGGCTTCTCATTGAACCAATAAAGGTCACTAACAGTTTTAAACTTATTCACGGTCACATCTATTATTTAAATGAAAGCACGACATGTCACTACTTTTATCGATACCACAACTGCGCGCAGTTTCAAGGCACTTCACTATGATACATTTTAGTTTGGACGGGCGGGAAAATTTATGGCACTCTGGAAACAGCTATTCAGGTAGCAACTCTCAGATAAAAGTCTAAATATAGATACCAGACTAAAAGTTATTCAATTCGGATAATACAGTTTCTATAAGAGAGTGAATGAAACAATGAATACTTCATAGTTTTTAGACACATTGGTTAAAATTATCCATTTATTAAAAAAGGCGATCTTTAGCTACTAAAAGGGGTTTGTTATTAAAATTGTTGTATTATTCCAAGCGCGCCGTTTTCAGCAATTTGATTAAAAATCAATTGTTTTAATTTATTGATTTACAATCTGTGTCCCAACACAGTTTTTATTTATCGATATTTATAAAATTAACGTGGAATACTGGTGACATCGTCGTTAATTTCGAATGCATTAAGGTATCAATATATACATTGAGTGTCAGTTTCAGCATGGCTTCTATAGCTTTAGTTATTATTCTGTGTCACAACTGATGCCGTTCAATATAAATTACACAGATAAATAAATTTTCCTTTTCTTACTGATTCGGGATACATAAGTTGAAAAGAGACGGCGTTATTCCGTACTACCTATATTATTTTGATACCCCATTCGGCGTTCGCACAGAAAATAAATCGAAACATTACTTCATTCGTATAACATAATATTGCAATAGTGCACAATTTATCTATCTATTGCTCGAGAGTTTGTTTGTTTGGACGCACTAAACTCAGGAACTACTGATTCGAATTGAATGAATTATTTTAGTGTTTGATAGCTTATTTATCGAGAAAGGCGGCTATATAACGTTACGGTATGACCCATAGGAGCGGAGCATCAATGAAAAATTTTGCAAAAACAAAAATAAAGTTTTTTTAAGCGGGTAAACATACGGAATAATAATTTATAACTTTATAACGGAATTGATCTTTTTTAAAAGTTGTAAAAACTATCATAAAACAAAATCCCCCGCTGCATCTGTCGGCCTATATAAACGCGGTAAACTCAAAAAGTACCCAACGGATTTTGATGAAATTTGGTATGGAAATAGTTTCGAGATCTGCAAAGGACATAGGCTACTTTTTACAGCGAGATAATACAAAGCGAGACTTTTTATCCCGGAACACTTTATTTAGGAAAAACTTTTTCACGCGGTCGGAGTCGCGACCAAACGCTAGTTTGTATATAAAAGAATAAATAAAATATTATCCTACCGTATTTACATTTATTTTTCTATACTTATTTAATTATTGATTTCATGGCAATTAAAATTACTGGCAAAGTTTTATTCTTAATGGAACTAGTATGAAATATATAATATATTTACCGTACATGATTTATTTAATTTTAAATTACGATACAAATACCTCTATGGTTTTATCTATATGAAAAATATAAAGCGGTGGATACATTCATCGAACTGCCGCGCCGCGGCTGCATAATGTAAATATTGCGATGTATTGGTGCACAGTAAGCATTGTTGACAAAACCCTCAGATTTTTATTTAATTGTAACTTCGGGTTTATGCAATTAAATGATGTTTTAATAATATGTTTAATTATTTATGAATTATGAATTAAAAAAACCGCCAAAACGAACCACTAGCCAAGTAACAAACTGTGAAATCGAGTACGACATAAAATTTTACGCACCTTTAGTGCGATGCCAACGTGTAGAATACCGCTTCGAACGCTATCTAAACTGCTCTGTGGCACCAATACAAAATATTTAAACTGTCACACTGCCGGCATGAAAGTTTACGCGTGCTCTTTAGGCTCCTGGTAATGTCAAGATTTGCGGCTAACTTCACGCCGGCCATAAAGATTGGCGAAAACCATACTAGGCGACTAAAAGAGGTTTTTTAATGGAATATATTATCGTCACGCGAAATTACGTTACACCGTCGTCTAAATAGAGTTCAGATTACGTTGCACGTGCGTATATTGTGAGACCTCTTCTACTGTCATGCTGTCCTAGTGTTGGAACTCAAGGCGCCACGTGGTTTTTGTTATCGAGGGCTGTACGCAGTAAGGGAGGTAATATCAGGAATTTAATTAATTATTCTTCCCCTATTCCCTTAATTTTGTATATAAGAAGGTATTGAAATTAGTAAAGGAATCCAACTTTAATATACAGATTAGTTTTACGATACTTTATTGGTTGTTTATTTTGTTTCAACTTTTTGCAAATACCATTACACATTAGCCTTAATAATGCTTTCTATGGCGATAACAGTCTTTCAACGTAGCAAAACCAAGCCAAGCCATGATTTTTGAATTGATATAGGAAAATCCAAAGGAATATCCAAGTGCTTAAATAAGACTGATATTATAAATTGAGTTTTGTTAAGAAAAATATGTAAGAACCCAAAATAGACCTAATATTATGTATATTACATTACTAGCTTTTGCTCGCGGCTCCGCCCGCGTTATAAAGTTTTTCAGGCTAAAGTTTTCCGTTATAAAAATAGTAGTTTCCCGGGAGCCTATGTTCTTCCCAGGGTCTCAAACTGTCTCCATACCAAATTTCATCTTAATACGTTGGGTAGTTTTTGAGTTTAACACATTAAGGCAGACAGATGCAGCGGGGGACTTTTTTATATTATTTAGAACTTTTTAAGTGAAACAATCCCGTCATACATCATTGTTGCATAACTTTAACCGTTTACGCAGCGCAGGCAACGGAAGCTCTCAAAACTCATAATTTTCCCCGTTTTTGCAACATGTTTCATTACTGCTCCGCTCCTATTGGTTATAGCATGATGATATATAGCCTATAGCACTCCAGGAACAAAGGGCTATCCAACACAAAAAGATTTTTTCAATTCAAACCGGTAGTTCCTGAGATTAGCCATTACTGCTCCGCTCCTATTGGTCATAGCGTGATGATATATAGCTTATAGCGGTCCACAAATAAAGGGCTATCCAACACAAAACGAATGTTTCTGTTGAAACCGGTAGTTCCTGAGATTAGCCATTACTGCTCCGCTCCTATTGGTCATAGCGTGATGATATATAACTTTGAGCACTCCACAAATAAAGGACTATTCAACACAAAAATATTTTTTCAGTTCGAATCGGTAGTTCCTGAGATTAGCCATTACTGCTTCGCTCCTATTGAATATAGCGTGATGATATACAGCCTTTAGCTCTCCACGAACAAAGGGCTATCCAACGCAAAAAGAATTTTTCAGTTTGGACCGGTAGTTCCTGAGATTAGCCATTACTGCCCCGCTCCTATTGGATATAGCGTGATGATATATAGCCTATAGCACTCCACGAATAAAGGGCTATCCAACGCAAAAAGAATTTTTCAGTTTGGACCGGTAGTTCCTGAGATTAGCCATTACTGCCCCGCTCCTATTGGGTATAGCGTGATGATATATAGCCTATAGCACTCCACGAACAAAGGGCTATCCAACGCAAAAATAATTTTTCATTTTGGACCGGTAGTTCCTGAGATTAGCGCGTTCAAACAAACAAACAAACAAACAAACAAACAAACAAACAAACAAACAAACAAACAAACAAACAAACAAACAAACAAACAAACTCTTCAGCTTTATATAATAGTATAGATTATTGTACAGCGATTTTTTAAGTAAATGGTACGTATATTATATTCATTCCAATATGAGTGGCAAATATTACAAAAAAAATGACACCACGGAATATATAAATGCGAATATAATTTTCATGCATCTGTTTATTATCACACGAATAAACATACCTTATTTTACCTCATACTGAAGTTTGAGAAAACTTAATTATAATACATAACAAGGAAATAGTTTTTATGTTCTATTAACTATCAAGGTTTCGGACTCCTGTGCCCCCGCAACAACTCCTGACGTCCGGCCTCCTCTCATGTACGCCCCCGCAAATCGGAGGGTAGAAACCGATGATTCACCCCAACAACATAGTAATTTATAGGCGGGCTGCAAACGATCAAGTGTAAGGTTTGCAACTATCCCCCGTCGCACGCCGCACAGCTACCTAAGGCGCGGCTGGTCTATCGCTCTAGGCCACTGCTGCTTCAGAACTACACTAGACCACACATTGCAGATGGCGGCTGAAGTAGAGAAGCTACAAATAGAATGTCTGCGACAGCCACTGTACTCCCCGGACCTTGCTCTAACAGTTTACAACTTTTCCATAATTTGGATAACTTTTTTCAAGGAAAAAAAATCAACTTCGATGTGACAGTCCACACCGCCTTCATAGAGTTTATTGATTCTCCTCCCCATGGTTTTTTTTAGTAAAGGGATCATACAAACGCTAATTTCATATGTACGGGCCTAATATTTTGGCTCCACCTCTCAATGCCTGTTAGGTTATAACTTATAAGTAACTTTTCCAGGTCAAAAGTCCCGCTATTTATTCTCCCGAGGTAGAAAGTAGCATTGGATAGGACATTGGTACTTCTCAGGGACTCAAACCATCTTCATACCAAATTTAATCGAAATCGGTCATTTTGAGTTTATTGCGTTCAGACAGGCAGACAAATGTGGCAGGGGTCTTGTTTTATTATAGATTTTTATTTTTTTAAGAGGAATAATTCCGTCGTACATATTTTTTTGCATAAGTTTAACCGTTTACGCAACATAATCAAAAGTAATAAATATTCAACGAATTTGCAACAGTTTTAATTACTTCTACGCTCCTATTGGTCATAGCGTGATGATATTATATAGGTTAAAGCCTTCCCCGATAAGTGAGCTATCCGAAACTAAAAGATTTTTCAGTTCGAACCAGTAGTTCCTGAGATTAATGCGTTTAAACAAACTCTTCAGATTTATTTATACTATACTCGGAAAAATATATAGCATGACATTTATAACGGAAAATTTTATCCCAGAAAATCTTTAACACGCGTGCCGCGGGCAAAAGCTAGTAATGATACATAAGTATAGATTTGCTGGATAGATAACTTTTATATGACGATTGAAAAAAAAGGCATGAGGATTGCAAACTATAATTAGCCTACCATGTAACACAGGATCACTAGAACTCAACAAGTAATAAGAAATTAAATTAGAATTATGTGAAAAGACACAAATAAATTTTAAAAATGCACTGAAAGACATGATATTTTGTTGACAAACTTTTTAACAAATAATAAACTTGTATACCAGATCATTAATGATTTATGGAAATACCAGGTACTAGGAGCACAGAGCTGTAGACGATTTCAATCCATTTTGCTCGTATTCGCCAAGCTTAAACTGTGGGTATGCCATTGCCTTCTGTGTACTCAAGTTCACACGGCTTGCTAAACAAAGAAGAGAGTAGGGTTTCCTATTTCAATGCAATATATCGATACAGCGCTATACAATATATTATTATTTCAGACATTATTTTGGCCGTATAGTAACGTCGATATTAAATCAAACTTGATAATATGATAGTATTCTTTCAAAAAATAATATGAAAGCTTCATATTAAATTTTTAAAGTGTTTTATTTGTATAATTTTGTGATTCAAATTATATTTCAATAAATATGTATAAACAGATGCTACACTTGGAATATGAAGTACCATAAACATACACACATAGCATTAAGCCTCTACCCCATCGGGTAGACAGAGACTTTGGATTGCCACTTTGCACGATTCTGGCACTTCTCTCGCTCCTTTCACCTGCATCAATCTTTTCATGCATTTCCACCGGTTTAGAGTACTTTTGACCTAGCCTTTACTAAGAATGTCAGATATCTGACATAAGGTGCGGTCGACCTGTGCCGGCTCTTCAATAGACATACTTGTTTATAAAAAAATCCGGCTGGTTTTATTCAGATATAAGCACTTATTTTATATTTAGATAATTTAAGTAAGACTTTGGTATTACCGCCAATTCATATTTTTATAATTAATAAAATATATTTTATAATATGTAAATATCGTACGGAGTTTAGTATCTCACATTTCTCAATGGGAAATTCGTTGTATATGCATTCAATCGAATACGAGACATTTACGATGCAATAAATCGATACAAAAGGTTATGCTAAAATTTAACTTTGATACAAACGCTTTCGCTACGTTTACGATGCGATATATCGATACAACTAGCTTTTTTGGGAAACTCTAAGAGTGAGATAGCAAAATACACGTACTTAGGAATCGAAAAAGGTCCATAGAAGGTATCTCATTTGTTCTTGTAAAATCTTAACACATAGAAATACGAACGTTTACTGGCTGAGTAGGAAATCCATAAATCCACGTATGATTGAATCTATTTAAAGATGGGTATGAATGATTAACATAATCGAATAATTTTATAGCTCAGTATCGATTATAAATTAACATCTTTTTACTGTTTACTCCGGTGGCGTCAAAATTGACAGGCATAGATAAGGTATTTCTACAAATTAGGTAGCCTACTGAGGTAGGCTAGGTCTGTCACATCCCTAACATTAACTCTATATTCTTTTAGTTTAGATTAAATACTTTATGTATAACTGGTTTGTAGTATAAAATTAATACTAATCTAATAATTTCGGTATGTACATAAATTGCGGTGAAAACAGAGGATTTCAGATAAAGTAAGAATATGAATTGTAAACAAAGGAACCAATGTCAAGTTAGTAAAAATTATGAATGCTTCTGTGATCACGTGAGATAAATTTTAATAATTGAAAAATATTTTGTTTAATGTTAAGGTAATACATAACTTATGATTATACATATGAAGCTAGTTACTGATAGAATTGGTGACTAAAATGATTTCGTGCTAAGTCCATTCAAATATAATGTGTGCATAATTATTTCAAATATTATTTGTATTCATTTCATTGATAACACTCGCAATACCGATCTGGTAAGACAAGGGAAATAATATTATCTTTGGAAGAATTATACAAAATTCATGGTAAGGACATACATGCATTATAGTTATAAACTAATGATGTTTAAAAAATTATATTTAAAAAAAATATAAGTACATTAAGTGTGAAACAAATTAAATCACAATGTAAAGTGACCTGACCCCCGCTTTAAATTGGAAAGCGACGTGAAAACCTTTCTTGTCCCCAGCGAAATTACTGCATTAGGGGCTGTCCAAGTATTACGTAATGCAATTTTTGAAGATTTTTTAGCCCCCCCCACTATGCCACACGGGGGCCATATAAGACGCCGTAACGTTTTGCTGTCCAAAAGGTACCGGAAAGTCGCTAAAATACCTTTGTAGTTTAAAAAAAACAATGTTACATTACGCGTTGTACGAACCCCCCTGCCGGCCCTGTAACGCATCTTAACGTTTTAGGAGACCCACCCTTCCCTTCAAATTACGTTACGTAATAATTGAACGGTCCCTTAAATGAATATGAAACGTTGATCTCAGACGATGGCTTGCACTTTGTGGGCGAGTTTTCCTGTACCTTCTAACATGGCATGAATGGTGGACCCCAGATACATGACTCGTTGAAGATTAGGTTTAACGGGTCGTTTATAGCCTTCCTGCTGTCTGTGCAAGACGATCGCTATCCTGGCGAATAGCCAATTTCATTTGCGATAACCTTCTACAGGCGCCGTCTGTTGGAACTCGGAATTTAATTAAATACAAGTAGCCGACCATCGTAAAACTACGGATTGAAGGTTAAAACATTTTAACAAAAGATTTAACCGCCTTCAAAAACCACAAAAAAACAAAAAAAAAATTTAACACTACATATATACTTACCAATTTTGGAGTGAATAAAAGTTAAACATTAGTCTAATTTTTATTAGGCATGTTTTAAACAATCTCTTGTCAGCTAAAATATTATATGTAATCGTAACATAAACTATGCACTGTTTATCGCACAAATATTTCCAGAACAATACATTTATTAAGTCACTAGCTTTTGCCCGCGGCTCCGCCCGCGTTATAAAGTTTTTCGGGCTAAAGTTTTCCATTATAAAAGTCACGCTATATATTTTCCCGGGAGCCTATGTTCTTCCCAGGGTCTCACTGTCTCCATACCAAATTTTATCCTAATACGTTGGGTAGTTTTTGAGTTTAACACGTTCGGGCAGACCGATGCAGCGGGGGACTTTGTTTTATGATATATTTTTGTAGAACTTTTTAAGAGGAACAATCCCGTCAAACATTATTGTTGCATAACTTTAACCGTTTACGCAGCGCACGCAACAGATGCTCTCAAAACTAATAAATTGTCCCCGTTTTTGCATCATGTTTCATTACTGCTCCGCTCCTATTAGTCATAGCGTGACGATATATAACCTATAGCACTCCAGGAACAAAGGGCTATCCAACACAAAAATATTTTTTCAGTTCGAACCGGTAGTTCCTGAGATTAGCGATTACTGCTCCGCTCCTATTGGGCATAGCGTGATGATATATATAGCCTATAGCACTTCACGAATAAAGGGCTATCCAATACAAAATTAATTTTTTAGTTCGAACCGGTAGTTCCTGAGATTAGCCATTACTGCTCTGCTCATATTGGGTATAGCGTGATGATATATAGCCTATAGCACTCCACGAACAAAGGGCTATCCAACGCAAAAAGAATTTTTCAGTTCGGACCGGTGGTTCCTGAGATTAGGCATTACTGCTCCGCTCCTATTGGGTATAGCGTGATGATATATAGCCTATAGCACTCCACGAACATAGGGCTATCCAACGCAAAAATAATTTTTCAGTTTGGACCGGTAGTTCCTGAGATTAGCGCGTTCAAACAAACAAACAAACAAACTCTTCAGCTTTATATAATAGTATAGATTCAACAATATTAATTTGGCCGTCTTTCACTAAACAAGTGAGGCTTGGGAAAATAGATTATGGCTTAAAGTCAGACCTGACGCGCCCCTGATCTGACCGAAAAAGTATCTAAGCCCCCTCGATAAGTTCCGATATGGGCCGTGCGTACTTTTACCCACGGATGCTGTAACCCCAAATGACCCCACAAGTATTTCTGCTATCAGATAGCGTGCAAGTTAAGATGCATAAAATATGCAATAATTATTACTTATTACTGAGAATAGTGTTTAAGGTTAAGCCATTACTCATTTTTATACAGAGACTCATTGATATTACTTTAATAAATGAAACCATATACTAGCCTTTACCTCTGCTAAAATCGTGCCGAAAATCATCCACGAAAAACTAATATTTTAACAAAGATTTAAAAAAAGAAATTATTTCTTGACTGACGAGACGAGCTTGCCGTTTGCCTGATGGTAAGCGATACGACCGCCCATAAACAGCAGAAACACCATCCAACACCTTGAATTACAAAATATTGTTTTCCACTGCGCTCGCCATCCTAAGACTTGAGATGTTAAGTCTTATTATGTCCAGTAGTTACACTGGATATAATGTCCTTCTAACCGGAACACAACAGTGACTACACACTGCTGCTTGGCCGCAGAAATAGACGTTGCGGTGGTACCTACCCAGACGGACTCTCACATATGAGAGACCAACCATCAGTATTCATTAGGCACCGACTCCAAAATTGGTAACCAGTATACTAGTAATGTTTGATATTTTTTTTGGATTTTAGTGGTTTTATTAACTTTTTACCTTTAAATTACCTTTAAATTAACCTAAACGGTATAATTTAAAGGTAAAAAGTTTTTAAGTAGGCAAGTATGCGGTTTCATTTAGAAACGCAACGTCAAAATATCTTTCACAACCAAGCACGTTTTACAAACTCTTATTTCCATCCAACACGTGACAATATTGAGTTCTAATTTCTGATACAACTTGCAAGTCAGCTGGTGACGAGAAATTATAACTTATAGGCCAAAACAATTGTGCACGTTGAAAAGGAAACTAGGGTAATGAATAATGATTTAAATAACGGGAATATGTTAATTATGAAAAGAAAGAAAAACTATTTATTTTTTAGACAGACATGCATTACGAACATTTGAGAAAACACTTATTCCGCAATACCAACAAAAAAAATACACTAACACATTAAATAAAATATTTGTTTGTCTATTATGTATAATATAAGAAATTTTTCGACATAAACTTGGTTGAAACTGATATTGGCGAAGTGCTGAGCTTCGTCAGCTGCGTGCCGACGCCTCAAATCGACGATAAGTAAAACAATAACTAAAAGTACATGTTCTTGATGTGCTGATCCCTCCATAGTATTAGGAATAATATACGGAAGATACGGACATTGTGTTGAAGAGAAGTGTTAGTGATCATTATATGAAATAATGTTCATTGTTAATTTTTACACTATTTTTATTTGTTACTCGTCATTGTATTAATATGTATTATAAACGATTATATATACGATATATTTAGATAGTGCTCTTTATAACCTTTAATTTGGTATATAATTTGTGTCTGTATGTTTGATAATTTAAAAAATAATCGCCCAAAAAGTCAAATGCCATTACAGAAATTGTATTAGATAGGTCGCGGCTCTCGTTAAGGTATAGCCGCGGCCCAGGTAAACTAGCGTGATACGACGCTACACTACGTCTAACGGAAAGGTTTTCAAACTATTTTTTTCTCATAGACTTCTTACAAAATTTTGTTGGTTTTGGTGGATTTTTTTTTTAGTTTTCGCAGAGGAAGTGCATTATAACTACCACCTAGCCATCACGGGGGGTTATGTTTGGATCACCATGTTTCTTGTCTTTTATCTGCCTACATTGATAGGTGAAGTCAAGCCAAGATTTTAGTACTTTCCTTTCAAACCAGATAAATTTCGTGGAACCCCGCTTACGATTTGTGGAACCCTATTTTATGGTCATGCCAACGAAGACCCCCGTCAAGTTTCCCGTGGGCCCTTTGGGGGCCACCTGGACCACTTTGGGAATCAATAGTTTAATGTATGTGTTATATTTTCTGTTACAATGGGTTCAACTAAAGACAATAAGAAAGCGAAGTCGCCTCAAAAAAACTGGATACGCAACATTGCAGACTCCTCAAGAGGTTTGAACGGTGTGAGGTGGCTAAGGGGCGATAGGGTTGCCATTTGGCACTGCGCTTCAAAAGTTTATAGTTTCTTATTTATCGTTTCTACACTACACCCCTACTTCACATAAACCGCTGTTTAGGTGTGAAGTATACATCCCACGCCCAGACACACGCCTTCACGGCATTGTGCAGCATGGAGAGATGTCCAGCGGCTCAGAGTACAGGAGGTCTTTCGGTACCCTAACTTCTAAAGTATTTACACCCTCCGGTCCGGGGCTCAGATTTTTTAGAAGTTTGTGTATCGGAGGTTATTTGAATTTGTAATTTAATTTATATTTCAATCTTAAAAAAATACATTTTCCAACGTGGGGTCGCGATCTGTTGAGGTTTACATAGACAAATACAAATCCTCTTTTATAATCTATACTATTATATAAAGCTGAAGAGTTTGTTTGTTTGTTTGTTTGAACGCGCTAATCTCAGGAACTACCAGTCCAAACTGAAAAATTCTTTTTGCGTTGGATAGCCCTTTATTTGTGGGGTCTTATAGGCTGTATATCATCACGCTATGACCAATAGGAGCGGAGCAGTAATGAAACATGTTGCAAATACGGGTACAATTTATTAGTGTTGAGAGCTTCCGTTGCGTGCGCTGCGTAAACGGTTAAAGTTATGCAACAATGATGTATGACGGGATTGTTCCTCTTAAAAAGTTCTAAAAAATATATTATAAAACAAAGTCCCCGCTGCATCCGTCTGCCTGAACGTCTTAAACTCAAAAACTACCCAACGTATTAAGATGAAATTTGGTATGGAGACAGTTTGAAACCCTGGGAAGAACATAGGCTCCCGGGAAACTACTACTTTTATAATGGAAAACTTTAGCCTGAAAAACTTTATAACGCGGGCGGAGCCGCGAGCAAAAGCTAGTGTAAAGTAAACTGGCCGCGTAATATTATGTATCTTTTTGAATTATTGTATTTGGAATGAAATAACAATGTACTGTTACTAAGCAATGTTTGCTAGTCTAATACGGTTGTCTAACGTGTTGACTCTATTAAAATATAAGTTCCTATTCTACGGAAAACCTGGTTTACTTTCTACACTTACTCTGCAAGGGCGACTCGAAGCCCAAGACGATCATCATCTATGTAACTCCATCGGGACTTTTATTATGAGCCCAAACACCCTATATTTGGTTTAACTCCCTACGCAGTTGGATATCCCATAGAATACATGCTGCAGCGTCAACTAAAGGTCCCCGTATCTTAAAAATACTACTTAGTAATAATATATTTAAGTTCAAATCGTACCTGTGAAAGTAGAAAAAGAGGTGATGATCTTCAAAATGCCTGAATAGATCTTTCTTAATAACTAAGAACCATATCGATCACATCAGCTTCCAAACAAAAAATAAATCGTATCAAAATCAAAAAAATATAACTCAAAAAGAAAGCGACTCAAAAAGAGTGCCTCAGTGGCGTAGTTTTACTGCATGCGCGGTACGACAGCGCTCTGAGGTCCTGGATTTGAATCCCGGGTCAGGCAAAGTGATATTTGGGATTTTGCTCAGTATCTTCCCGGAGTCTGGAATTTGTGCCCGATATGGCGATAGGCTCGCCCCTATCACATCCTGGGACGGAAAACACTTGGCGAAAAGTGGGCGCCCTGGTTGCACCTCTGCATACCCCTTCGGAGATAAATGCGTGATGTTGTGTGGGAAATAAAGCGTAAGTCCGATTACAAATTAACCTTGTAAGGAAGTAAGGAAAGATATCAATAAAATTTCGTTTACTCTAAATATTAAATTAGATTGTTTTGTGTATATTAAGAGACTTTCGTAAGTTTCTAATGAGAACGTAAACCATATGAACATCTATTGCGTAACTTGGAAGTGAAAATACAAACAACCAATTTATACGAGTAAAGACTGAAGTCGATAATTATCACGCTGTCGCAGGCGTAGATACACACATACACATGTGAAGTGTGTATAGTGTCTGAATAAATACGTGTAATGTTCACAAAATACAGCGTGATGTTTTGTTTGCATGTTGTATCTGTCCCTTCAATTATAATAATATGAATAATTGACGTAAAATTGTATCAGTTTGAGGATTCTGAACATGCCGACTTTTGTTAATCGAAGTGTTTTCTATAAGATTCTTGCTACGCACACTTTCACTTTACACTTTATTAACACATTCGCTCACTTAACATTACGCTTTTCTCTCTTTCGGAGGTAGGCAAAGGAGTTTTTCAACATATTTTGCTAGCTACGTTATGTCACATATAATTCAGAACGAGTCATCTGCCGTGTAGCAACAACAAAAGCAGTTCGGGCTGATATAAAACAGGATCCTTTTAAGTCTGTGGTGGGAAGAAACACCCAAAAACACTTCGTCAGTGCAGAGGATCAATTAGGATCCTTTTAAGTCTGTGGTGGGAAGAAACATCCAAAAACACTTCGTCAGTGCAGAGGATCAATTCCTCGAGCACTACAGTTGTACTCGTATAGCTGAGGAAATGATAGTTTAGTTTTACATAGTTTATCATCTGCACACATGCAATCTACGCTAAACTGTCTTATAGTACTGCCTGCAATGCGCAAAATAACAATTTTTTTTAATCGGCCAGTATTGCATGCCGCACAGTACCGAGTTGCAGTTTATTTAATAAATTATAGTTCATGCAATTCTGTAGTTAAGTAAAATTTCATAGTCGTTCTTTTATTCGCGATGCTATGTTAGGTATTTAGAGAAAAAATAATCCTTATGATCAAGCATTTTGATTGGTTTCGTAAAATTACGGGTGTTTTTTACCATTTGGCGCGTTCGAATCCCGCTTCAGATAGGCGATCATTCAAAATGTTTAAATGCAGTTTGTGAATTATTATTTTGAAAATCAAAATTATGTCTTATAGCATAGCATATATAGCATAGCCCTGGAACGCCCTCTATATATGTTTGTATGTTCGTATACACACATACATTGCAAGTTATATAAAAGCTTGATAAAAAATAAGTTGCTTAACTCTAACTACAATAACACCCCATTAGCACGTGGAAAACGAGTGTTATATTTAAATGCTTCCAACGTGACTAATAGATGGCGCTCACACAATTTTAGATCGCGCTATCGTTTCGTTGTGCCCGATGTTAACCTGGAACGCATGCAAGGCACAAATCACCCGGGGCGCCTCACGTTACAAGTGCAACTTACACAACTTCTCACGTGTAGCTGAATTTTTTAAGGGTAAAGTTGGGTATCCCAACGTATGCCTGTCTAATGCTTGAAAACTTTTAATACAAAATAAATACCGTATTTTAATAATCTTCTTCTGGTCTTATAAAAATAAAAAATAATGTTCGTACATTTGTTCATGTATTTATGTAGCTACTACCAATCTTAATAAGTCACCGACTCCAAAATTAGTAACCAATAAATATAATCATAAAATTTGTCTGGTTTTAGTGGTTTTTGAAGGCAGTATAATTTTTTGTATTTCTTTTTTATTTTTGCTTTAATAAAAATCAGTATACGATGCGGTCATTCATCATAGTCGATGACATGATTTTAGAGTTTTTTGATGTATCTTCGATGTCAAGGGTCCGACAACAATGAAATTTATGTGGGATCACACGGGAAGCACCAGCTTTCAAATAAACAAAGAATCATCAAAACCGGTTCACCCAGTCAAAAGTTCTGGGGTAACAAACATAAAAAAAAATTAAAAAAATAGTCGACTTGAGAACTTCCACCTTTTTTTGAACTCGGTTACAAGTAGATTAATAGGCTTGAATAGTTTGAGTAGTATAACGCACAACTGTTTGCGGTAGATCGTCGATGTATGGCGTGCGCCTGTCGACATCTCTTACAATTTGACAGCGGTGCATCAAAGGTGGAAATTGAGGCAAGGGAGTTGGGAAAATAAAGTATCAGTTCATAAGGACAGCGCTAGATGGCGCTGTTTTGTGATTTAAACATAGTAGACATAAAGAGAAAAGTAGCTACAGTATATTTACATAATCATTACGAGACAAAATATAAATAACATAATGTGATCCATTCGGAAATGCCACAGGTGTACGAAGAACTTGTTCAACCTATTTACAGCCTCAGTGACGTAGTAGTATGGCGTGCCCTGTACGAACTGCGACCACCGTTCTGATAACCTGGGTTTGTATCTTGGGTCGCAATTTTTGATATAGGGTTTGACTTTGAAATATGTGCCCGATTTGACATTTCATGTCACATAATGCTATGGAATGGTGCTCCCACATTGCCGTTATAAAATGTTTGTAAACATTTTCTAACATAAAAACATTTACTCACAAATGTTGTCAATTGTTACATTTTGTTAGGAACTGTTACATGTTATAAGTGCTCCTACATAATGTTTCCTCACACTTTATAACGTTTAAATCTGTTATTGGCTCGCAGTTTGTTTGCGTTCTGAGAGCGTCTACACGAAAATGGAAGAGGATTTGCTCATTGGAATAGCTTTCATTTTTTGTTTAAAAAAGAAGAAAAAGCGCTCGTATTGGATGCGCCAAACGCTAAAAGCTAGAAAAAAATATAGTGCTACTAAACATTTTCTAACATGAAAACATTTTTTAACATTTGTGATTAAATATTTGCCAACAAATGTTTACTAAGTACTAAACATTTTCTAATGGCAATGTGGGAGCACCTGAACACTAAAAGTAATAATAGGCCTAGATAGCTCATCGAAGTCGTGGACGTTTCCAATCCATAAATGTACTTTAGGAATCCTAGGATTGAGTCCATACCATAATTCCATAAATATAATGGAAGTGTCAGTAAAAACATTTGAAGGAATAAGGTTATCGTAAATACATTCCCAGAAACGTAGGTAACCATATTACCGCCCTGTGGAATGGGGGCGTTTGGAGAATTCCACCACGGTATCCCCTGCCTGTCGTAAGAGGTGACTAATAGGGGCCACGAAGGGGGTCGTCGGCGGGCAGCAGGGGGCTGTCCGCCCTAGTGCATTTTTGTACATTTTTGCACATCTTTCGGTTGACCCCCGAGATGGACGGCAGTGTGTTGTTGGCCTCACACTGCCGTAGACGCCGAGGGCGTCCTTCGGTGCGCGGGGGCTTCTGAGAATAGGAGACGGGCCGCAAGGCGGCACCGCGCAGGGTCGGCTGCGGTCGCAGACTAGACACTTCAACGTCAGAGGAAGCCCGCGGCCGTCCCTAATGCGCCGAAGAGGGCCACCGCGGAGTTTTAGCTGGTAGGCCGTGCATAGGTTAAGTTGTATATAGGGTTAGGGACTCGGCCCGGCGGTCGCCCGAAGGTCACCATCAAATCCGGGCGGCTCAACGCCGGGCCGTAAGGCACGGTTACCCCAGCATAACCGCTCAGTCGCCCCCCACGAAGGCTGGGCGGTAGTAATAAGGGACTTTCTCCGCGAAACTAAAAAAAAAAAAAAAAAAGGTAACCATATTAAAATAGGTTAAATCAAACAAATATGAAATGAGAAATTCCTTAATATTAAAAGACATGCACTTAACGTGGTTAAATAATAAATATCATTCACTACCTTGACGGCTATAGCTACAAGTATAGACCGCTATAGTCTCTTCTGGAAAAACGATTGCATCAGGTAGAGCCCCTGGGCTTCGAGGAAGTTGACTAGCATTTGCCCGCGACGATTTCTGCTTCCAAAGCCGAATGGTCCCAGTTAGGACTCTCCACATCTTTGTACCCACACTTTGGCATTGAAGTCACCCATAACAACGCTGTGGGTAGTTTTGGCATGAGACATAGCTTTCACTATGTCCTCTTACATGACCTCGACCTCGTCAGAATGCGCAGAAGTTGGGGCGTATACTTATATAACCTTAAGAGAGCTACCCTCGCCGACACACTGCCAACTTCCACAACGCTGTTAAGTGACTTGTGAATGATAAATTCAACGTCACCTTGGGATGGTTGATGTCCTTCTCTGAAGTAGACCATGTGTCCATCATCTAAGGTAATCTTATCCTCTCCTTGTCTTCGGATTTCAGATAACACCACGATATGCCAGTTGATGTTACTTAGCTCTTCTTCAAATTCTATCACCTGCTCGTTCGACTGTAGAGAGTGTCTGTTGTACGTAGCGAGAAACAGTCGTTTGTGGTACTGTGCCGCAACCCGGGTATTATTAGCACCCCCCACCTCACCGTTGCCATGACTGATACCGTGGTCAGGAATAATTAGGTTGCCGGGAAGTTGGGACCTTGACTTGGCTGTTTTGGCATTGGAGGCTTTTGCCATAGTCACCACGCTTGGCAGGCGGGTTGGTGAACGCAGTAGCTGGATTGTATTTTATCTATCGAGACTGCTGCCCACCAATAGCACGAGTATATAAGGAATTCCAGCATATTTGGAGAGGTTATACAGCCACTCGTCCGTCCGCTAACCAGCTGGGTGCACCACGTGCTGATAAGGTTGGCCATTGGGGACTCGAGGTGTTATTAACTCCATTTCCATGCTTCACCCAAATGTTATTGCTTTGCGCCCGAAAGCCGTGCTGCAAATGCAATGAGGCCGTAACTGCCCATTACGATAAAAATAATCAGTGGTAAGAGGTAAATAAAAAATATATTTTTTTTTAAATAAATACAATAAAAATATGTTAAGAAATTGTAAATGTTTTAATTTAATTTTTAATATATACTCCTTTTGTTCCTTGTTTAAATTCTCGATTATATAAATTTGGCACTTTCGTAGCAGCCGCATCGCATTGGACCTGCGGCGGTCTACTAACCGGCAGTTTTGTAACGCGCGCAGATACAGCGAGGCCCGATATTTCAAAATCGCTTTCTAAAACGAATGTTATAGACGCAGAACGAAATATCTTAAAAAAATATGTTGAATAAAATATATTGTTGCAAGTATTGATCACTGTTTTGTAGAGGTGCTGGGATTTGAACCCAGGAACAACGGGCATTACACCTTTTGCTCTACCACTGAGCTACACCTCCAGTTGATTTAATGGCAAACTAAGTAACTGTTGGCAATGGAAGCGTTGAACTCAACAATAAAAATAAAACCTAAATTCCAAAGCGTTAAGTTTGTTATTACTTTAACATCTCTTGCATTCATATGTCGTATTGAAATTGTACATTTCATACGTCAGGTATTATTGGGATTACCTACATGAAATTTTGGCTTTGTCCCTCCCGCTTCAAAATCTCATATTATCCCTCCGTCCTCCTAAATTGAAACCTATCTACGCAATTGATTATAGACCTTGGTAAATAAAAAATTTAAGTGTGAGTTCAGCTTTATTTGTATGACGGAATGCCTTTACTTAAAATGCATACCTAAATTAGTAGTTATATTTTTTACTAAATTTTGTATTTATGAAATGTAAAAAAAAATTGTATAAGTTTTTCAACTTTTAAAATCGCGATATCTCGGGAACGGTGATTCGTACGAAAAAAAAAAGAACAATTGTCGTAGAGAATTATATAATCTACAACTTTTCTCTGACCTATTTTTCGATAATACCTCTAGTTTCAGAGAAAAATGGAAAAAACCGGAATTTTTGACTTTTAACCATGAATAAAATCTTTTGCATACATAGGATCGATGGGGACTTTTGCCATTTTACTGATAACGACGTATTTAACGTATATGCCAATTTTCAGCTCTATGCAAATTTTCCTAACTCACAGGATTTTTGTGTCTATTTTGACTGGACTATTGAACAAATAGTTTATATGGACGTTCTATAAAATATCCGTCAATGACATTTTCTATCTGTAACATTGGTACCTGTCGCGCCCTCTCCGGTTTCCACGGCGTAACATTATTATTGAAAGTTCAAGTTCACGCTAAGCATTCAGGAGAAAATATTCTAGTTCATCACCACCACTGCAGATGGCGCTTGTTTGGTAAAATTGTTATCCAAATAGTTTACATATTTCATCATGCAATTAAGTTACTCCTAGTGAGACATATCGCTATTGTAAAACCTTGAGAAAAACTTGAATTTAAAAAATCACGTGATCACTACTATTGTCGTAGTCCATTGAAATGTTACGTTACAATTTAAGGACCGAATATTGCATTTGTTATTGCAATTTTTCCACACATGTTCCAATAATTAAATTTTAACGCAATTTTATTTTTGGGACATGTGTGGGGGGTCAATAGAAGCTTAACCTCAAGTTTGTGGGGTCGCCACGCTTGTCCCCCGGCCGCCATCTTGGAAAAGGGGTGAAAACACTTTTTTCGCGAAATCGCGGAAACTATGGGTCTTACAAAAAAAATTGTAAAATCATAATTTGTAGCAAATTGTTTTTCCTACAAATATGTTTATATCACTTTTTGCCTTAAATTAAAATTTAAAGAAGTTATAAGCAAAAATGTGAGAAAAATTTTATAAAAATTTTCTTTTTTGCTCTATATTATTTTTTACATTTTACAAAAAAAAATTACCTCAGACACATCTTGTAGATGAACATTTGAGGATTATTTTTCTTTATATTTTTTTTTTATTTCATTCATTTAAAGCGCTGTTACAGCGCTCCAAAGTTTACCGGGTTCCTCAATGCTCATGAGAATCCGGATGAAACTAAATACTTTAACTCATTTTTTATTTTTTTTTATTGTAAATATATTCTTACAATTTTTTTGTTAAATTCGTACAACTTTACTTATTCATTCCTAACTCTTCTTTACCATAGAACTTACCATTTTTGCCACTCACACTCCAGTCGCTTAAGTAAATCGGGTATAAAATATATAAGGTTATTACAAAATTTTTCTTTTTGTTCTTAATGTGCGTTGTCGAATTATATAGGTCTTAAAAAGACGAATTTAACCATATGAAATATGTATATACAATAGTAATGATTGATTAAATATACAGAGAAAATTCTGACGTTCGCCGTGAGTATTGGGATCTGAGAACAAAATTGAATACTGGGATTAGGTTGCGCCATTCTATACGGTATTTATTTATTTATTATAAGTTCTCCAAAAAAGATAACACATAAATCAATTACCGCTTAACATAAAAATAAAATATGGTATAAAACAATGTGCATCTTACATCTAAGGAGACACAGCATTCATTAAGTATTTCAGAAAATAAAAAGAAAGCAAGATATAAAATAGACGTATCGAACAAAAAAAAAAAGTAGTTTAGACATGACATATTTTGGAATTAAGTAAGAACTATAAAAAAATATAAAATCTCTTAAATTATTAAAAATAAAAATTAAAAACAGAAATTAACAACAATTTAAATAATAATAATTCTTCTTTGGCCAATATAAATTATAAATTAATTAATAATACAGAGAATAGCAATTTTTAACATCAACGCGCACAATTAAACATTTACACCTTGATATTTTTTATAATATGATGTTTAAATTTTAAGATTGAATTATTGAATATATCAATTTCTGGTGAGATGGCTGTTAGTTCGTTGTATTCATGCGCTATTCTAGCCATCGGTGAGTGTTTGCCTCGGTTGATCCGAGTGAGGGGCTCTTTCAATATCGGACAAGGGAAACGTGGAATCCTTCTAGGAACGTTGAAGCAAATTTTGTTCAGAATATCCGGACAATCGACACCATTGTTCAAGAGTTTGTGCAGAAAGACTAAGTCAGATAGTTTGCAACGATTCAGAAGCGAAATTAAATTGAAGAACTTTAGTCTTTCTTCATACGATAGTATTTTAGTTTTAACTTTTGCTCGTGCCGTATAGCTTTAGTCCACTTAAGTTAGCTGTTTACCGAAGTTGCGTGTAGAGCCTTTGCTCTACACGCAACTTACACGCAGCTATAGTAAGGAAAAGTATATAGTTAGGTAGAATACAACATGTAATTAGTATTATTCATTATCTTAGTATTTTTCATTATCTCATCCATTAGTTCATTAAACTCGTTTCATATGAGATTCCTCGAGGTATTTATCGAGTTTGATATTACCTCTGGCAGTCGTATTAGTATGTTTCACTATCTCTTACATTTGTTCATCAAACTCGTTTCATATGAGATTCCTCGAGGTATTTATCGAGTTTGATATTACCTCTGGCAGTCGTATTAGTATGTTTCATTATCTCTTACATTTGTTCATCAAACTCGTTTCATATGAGATTCCTCGAGGTATTTATCGAGTTTGATATTACCTCTGGCAGTCGTATTAGTATGTTTCATTATCTCTTACATTTGTTCATCAAACTCGTTTCATATGAGATTCCTCGAGGTATTTATCGAGTCCGATAATACCTCTGGCAGTCGTATTAGTATTTTTCATTATCTCATCCACTTGTTCATCAAACTCGTTCCACATGCTGTGTTTACACTTATGGGGTGACGACAAAATGGCGACTCTGGTGTATACTTATGTGGTCTGTATTTGAATTCGCCCAGCCATGGCTTTTAAATTTGTTCAGGCTCTATTATAAGCGTACTCATTCTGAAACCAATTTTTTATTTTGGATTTAGTATAGTGCTTTCAGCAAACATAATATTCTCTTCAATACCCAAAAACCTTGTGCTAATTTTATTTAAAAGCACTTTAGTCATTCGTAAAACACGGGCTTGCTTCGGATCGAGTTTTGATAAAAAAAATCTTTTTGTGCACGTTTCATATAATTATAACCTGAAATTAAATGAACCTGATACACAAAAAGATCGTGTTTAAATTAAAAATATCTATGTCATCACTATACCTCTGATATTGTTACATTCTTTCTGAACTCATCTCTTCAGTTACATCATTGAAAAAAGAAAGAATGTTTATATCCGAATCCAAAACTGCAGTGTCTTCATAAGTAATATTTACAGTGTCTTGATAATGTATTGCAAATGTGGACATAACACTGTTTTTAATTTTTAATACTTTTTCGAATATACTACACGTGGAGTTCCAGCGTGCGGAAACTTCTTGTTTTAGTTTCAATAGGGGTTCATCTAGCTTTTTTTTTCATATTCTTCATTCGTTCAGATGCAAGCAGGCTTCTAAGAAATATTTCAACAACGTGTTTAATTATTGTGGTCATATCTTTTATTGCTTTCAGTGCTTATTGGACTATAAGATTAAGAGTATGAGCGAAATAAGGTATTTCGTTCCAATTATTTAGTCGTACAGCAGCTTTGATATTATAAGTTTTATCACTGATTGCTGCTACAATTTTGTTGGTAATTTCCCAATTATCTGTAATTCTTTTTAATTCTTGTGCTAGGATTTTTGAAGTAAGTCTATCTGGAAACTGAATACATTTTAACCAAAAAGATTTCAATTCTGCCAGCCGATTCGAAAAATGAACAGTCACGGCTAAATATTTATCATTGGGGTCTGATGTTCACTCATCAGTTTTTTTTTTTAATATTTATTTAAGGAGCTTGGTAGTTATTTTACGTCTATGTCGCTCCGTACGTCCACTTTTTCCCGAGACTCATCTTTTGGATACTCTGCTTGACAAAGTTCTGATTTGACATTTTCTTTTGTTTGATTAAAGATATTTGTTATTAATTCTTTAAATAACATCTTTGATCTTATGACTATGTAACTGGTAGGCTAGATTTAATTCTTTAATGAAATCTTTGAGCTCAGGGGATACAACAACATGAAAGGCCACGTATTTTTTGTGAATACTTTTATTAGCATTTATTTATATTTCAGTTTTTTTTAGCTGACAGCGGCTTGGCAGCGGTAGACGCGGAGGCTGTAGGAATTTGTAGTTCTAGTGCTGTTGCATACTAGTGCTGTAGATGATGATCGATTTCTGTTGTAGTAAAAACTATATTTTCAATTGGATATTCATGTATAGCGCCAATTACTTGTGGATGCTTATTTTTTGTATGTCTGATTAGATAACGAGCGTCACCTTTGTATGAAAATGCTTTCTAGCAAAAAAGATTTATCTTTATCATTGTCATTAAGTTATCTTAATTTATCTTAACATTAAGAAGGTTCTTTAAAAACTTGGCTAAGCTGTGGATTTTCTATAATCATCACCTGGCATACTACACAAGCAAAAGCACGCATGCGTCTTGAGTCGATTGTTATATACATAAGAAAACTGTCGGTACCATTGCATTTAAAAAAAGAGGCTAAATATGGTTCATTGAACCAGTTGTCCTTCAATTGTCAATATCCCGTGCTCCGTAAGGGACTAATAAGTTCTTGAGTAGTGCAGTACTCGTCGAGCTCCCTGGAACTCGATAAATATCTGCACTAACTGACTAGTTAGTAAGACGGGTAAGCAGACTTGCTTACCCGCATAAATTAAAAACACCACAGGTTAGCTGTAACACTTTCACATAATGTTAACTTTTTTATCCAAAACTGTGCATTTCACCGAATATATTGTTTGATATTTCTTCCCTTCCCGGCTTTCGGCTTCCCTTCCGAAGGGTTAGAATTTCGTCTATTCAGACATGTTTACTTGGCACATCATTTGCCTGAAATTTGTATATGGTTCTATGTTTTATCTGTCAACCACTAGCGGAGTGGCCCGTGATGTCGTTAGCTGGTGTAAACTTCCGTTTACACAGGTAGGCAGGTAGGCTGATGTATCAGTGAATTACCATCATAGACAGGGTGTGTACATATAAAGTGGTTTCGAAAGGGAGGCCAGACGCTCAATCACGCACTGATTATGTTACTAATCACTGCACGTATTTTTTAACGGCTGCTATTCGTGTGCTAGTTATCGCTATGCAATTGTGCTTGAGTATGGCGAGGTACCTTTAATTTTTTTTATTTTACAAAGACTTAGTGTGGTTTCGTTTGTACTTATGTCCGAATAAATGCAACCGGAACATATTACACTAAATTATATATCGTGAAAAAATAAATCTTACGTAAAGGGCTTGGTCCTGCGCCTGATCTCTCTCCTGTTATGACGGATTACCGTCTCACCGGACTATAGGAGTGAAGGAAATTAGTGTGCACCTGTGTATTGCGTACACATTTGTGCACTATATTATCTCCTGCGACCTTGGCTGACCTCCGCTGAGATTGGCCGCCGTAGCCGAAATTCGGTTAATAAGGGATCATCAATCATCAATCAGTCAATAGACAGCAAATCCCCAGCTGACTACGGCGAACACTCTAGACTCGGCAGGATTTCTTAACGAGACATGGTAAATTAGATCCTCGTAGATGAGTCTTCCAAAATTAGGTGTTGGCTCGTTCGCTCCCAAAACTGTCAAGAGGTCGCATCTTATTGTCTGTATTTGTAACATGAAAAATGGTAACGTACAGCAAACAGCCTTAAATCTATTGATTTAATAAAATAAACAGGGTATGGAGTATGACTTTTTTTCTGTTACAGTTTGTAAAACAACTTCTGAGCAGTTCTTAAATTAACAACAGAATGGACATTTTTTATATGTGATAACGCTGCATGAGAAAATATGAACTTAAAATTCTTTGTGTTACATTCCCAATTCTCGGTGCATACTTTGGCGCCATATGCTGTTTTCCAAATTCCATGCTAGATCTCTAGCATGTTGTTCACCGCCACCTATCGGACTTCCATGGCGGTTTTTGGTGCAATGTTCAGCAAGGGTTGTCGTACGTAGAAACCGGAGATAGCGTGCCCTAGCTTATATTCAGGACACCAGGTGGCGCTTGTTATTTTGCTCATTATGGGCGTGGCTTACCGCCACATCCAAGACTATGAATCATTTACACAAAGGAACAGAGTAAAGCGTGTATTGTCTATGCCAGAGTAATATTGGACATCATGAGATTTGAAGTCCTTCGTCTCAGGATGGCGAGCGACGTGAAATGCCATAGTACTTTATAATTCAAAGTTCTGACTGGTCTTGTTAATTTCTTTGGGTGGTCGTATCGCTTACTATCAGGACAACGGCATTCCAATCCAATAAAAAAAATCACCAAGACAGCAGTTTGCACTCGTTTGTTATTTTGATCATTATGGTCATGGAGGTTAACGCCTATCTGTCGAATTTCTGCTGCGTTGCCTTACGAAGACACGAGTTCATGCAAACGAACTGAAGACTTGTGCTGATTCATCATCGTCAGGTAAAACAAAAATAAATTTCATTTACCCATTCGAATGTGTCACGCATAATAAAATTAAAATAATTGCACTCGTCAATGTGTAGCTGACAAATTCTTTAATTGCGCTAATCTATAAAACTTTGTTTCTGTAATTCTCATATTAATACGAAGTTACATTATCTATTAGTGCTATAGGCTCCTTTTAACTTATGCACGTTGTTATTTTAACTAATGTAGTTTTTATCATATAAAATTGTACGCAGTAGTGACATAGGAACGATAACGTTATGAGGGTGGAGTCGCAAGGTGTGACACCTCATAAATTTTAACATATGCGCTTCTCGGACATCACCTGCGGCGCAGGTTCGTGAAACTATTGATTTATTACTTACTAGTCAACCAATGAGTGTTTCAGTTTTCATGTGTTGCATTTTGCTGCCTCTGTGTTGCCTTTATCAATACATACTATAGATAATGATTTTATAGCTCTCGAATAAACACACTGAACCAGAAATCAGTTTATTGGGAATGTAGTAAACTGCGCACATAATTTCCAAAGATTTTTTATTATTATTAGCAATGCCTTACCAACTAATGCATACAAAGCTTTTGCGTTGAGTGGATAATAAATTCAACACGTAGTGTATGGTTATAAATTACAATTAAGTAAAACATTATTTAAAGAATTTGCAAACAAAATTTGCATGCGTATTTACGCCTAAAAATTTTGTGGAGTAAATTAAAAATTGACATTAGCTGGAGAAGGTGCAAGTCTGAGATTTAGAAAAGATTAAGATAGATAATGTCATGGCGAAAAAATGGGACAACCAAAATTGATCCAACGATGACGGTAAATAAAATCCTTTGACTGGAAGGGCGAGAGCCCCAGCGTGCACCGGAGAAGGCACGATGGATATTTCCACTCCTGTCCGATTTCTATAAAATATAGTCAATGTGGTAAATTTTGGTAAAGTCCGACCAATTTTAAGTCGAGAATAATGCTGAGAAATATACCTTTTTACAAATTAATAATACGATTATTTTCCACAAAAAGGTTTATAAGAGACATGGAACGTTCGCGCGAAAATATAAAAGGATTAAATTCGGGCGACGAAAGGCTAAGCGATTAACCACGATTATCCTGCCACTCGTTTAGATAACCCAAAGCAAAATTCATTCAATTTACAGCATCCACCACAGGCGGAATACTACAATAAAGGTCACTATCATGGGCATATTGTAATATCTTACAAAAACGATTTACTGTGAAATCCAAATCAAAAGTATTAATTGTTTAAGATAGAAATAAGAAGAGAAGACCTTAAAGACAAGCCGAGCGTGACGTAAGAAGAATACATATGAAATTGAGTATCCTCACAGGAAGCTGAGATGCAGCATCTTCAGCCTAAAAAGCGGAGTTGCATATTATCATACGCAGACGCACTTAAAAATATCTCTATAACGCTTTAACTTTTAAAAAAAATCGAACATCTGTCATGCTGTATAAAGTTTCCATCACTTTTCTAAAACCAAATTCTGAATTAGGAAGGATGAGTTCGGATTCTATAAGCCTTAAAGCCGGTTTATGATAAGATTTTTCATGACCTTAGAACTTTGGACGGGGAAATTGTTTTTAGGAAGATGAGCAGTTGGGGTATTTTCCAGGTTTCAAAATGGGTTTTCTAGGATAATAAAAATAAAAAATTACTTTCTACAGATTGAAGAAGATTAAAAGATAAAAGAATACTTGATTCAATTTACACTCGGAGCAATGCTGAAGATGGGCCTGAGTACGGATAAGTTCAGAAAGGAAGAATAGATCATCCAATGTATCTAAGGTAGGGTTAATTGATATATTTAACATAGTAATAGTGATATATTTAACTAGCAAATTCTAACATTTTTATTGTATTATATTCTTCCGATAGGAAGAGATCATAGAAAAATGGTCATTACTAGCTCTGCGAAATGCTTTAATTTTCTTCTAAACCAGCGAAGCGAGGAAATAATATTCATAAAAATTTAACCAACCCAATCTCTTCTTCTTAGCAAGCAGACAAGTACGAGCAGCAATTTTCTTAAAATCCAAGAAATTAAACTTAGTTGAAGAAGCTGCGAAATATTTTTCAGCTTCCTTACGACAAGGAATGCCTTCAGAGCACTCAGTATCCTCAGTATCAAGGCGGAGAAGGAATAAAATTACAGGCTAGTTATTTCTGAGGAATACTGGAATCAGCTAATCAGCTGTTGTAATAGACAAACGATAAATGCATTAGCAAGGGTTAAAGAGTTAACTGAGTTAATTTGAGGGAGAGATTAAACTTATAGGTCTAAAGAAGAAAAAAATCCTAATCAGCTTGAACCAGGCGATATTTATGAAGCGGAAGGAGAGAAGGAGCAGGAGGATATTATGAATTGGAGGTAGAAATAAATATCAGAAAATGCTTACTTCCATATGAATTTGGAAAAATAGACCAGGACAGAATCGAAATTAAAAAAGGAGAGACAAAAGACAAATCACGTATACTTTTAATTTGGGAAGGGGTGACTTTATGGGTAGCGGAACCATCATTGAGATCACATAGATTGACAACTAAAAGATCAAGTAATACAGATAAGAAGGGATAATTACAATGGGAACTCCAAAGATTATGGTGGCAATTAAAATCGCCTAACAAAATTAATGGACCGGGAATAGGAGAAAGAATAGAATTTAACTCGGAAAAGATTAACGCATCAGCGTGAATAATGTAGATTGAACCATGGGAAACATTTGAACAAACCGCGATAAAATTCGTAAAATAGTTTAATTTAAATGTCTAACATTCGTGTAAACTTAAGAAATCATCATGGGAAACATTTATGAATCAAATGACAACAATATAAAATCCGGGACTATGGCGCCGAATTGGAATTTACGTAAAAGTGATGAATTTACTAACTAAAAGGGCACCATCCGGCCGACTATCAACTCCATCTATCTATCACTACTATCATCACAAAGACATGAAAACTCTAGAACCATAAATATGGACCCGTCACCAAGGCACGACTCCGAGAAAGCAAAGATGAGTGGATAAAATTTATTGATCAAATAAAAACATTCATGCTAATTCTGTTTGATGCTTCCGTTGAAGAATTTTGAGGTCCCTGGGTAGAAAAAGAATTCAAAAGCTGTTCTAATAAAAATAAGACTACGGGCGGTACACAAACATTCAATTTTGATAGAAAATTTGTCAAAGATATAAAAGCAATATCTGGTTATCATCCGGAGAGACAGGGAATTGTGTCAATATAAAGATTTTGAAGAGGGTGACCTTTAGATTGAGAGGACGAAGGGCGGTTTACAAGCGAACTATGAGTCACTGCATCAAACTATTTAATTTTAAAGCTTCTAGAAGAAGGAAAAAATTTAGATTTTGAGTGGAAAGTTTGCAGCTGGCTATTTTGCAGTTATGAGGGGTTAGAGATGACATCCGTGAAAGACAATTTTGGAGAAGGATATCCTAAAGAAGCCTATCAATAACTAGTATTACTCTAAGATCTTGTTCATTAGTTTTTGCCTAACATATTCAGGATACTTTAAGCCAGTTGTCTTATGTTTGTCACCTCTGCACAAAAAGCATGTGGCATGAGCATCAGGTACGTCACAATTATGGTCATGATAGTTCTGAGTACAATGAAAGCATCGAGGATTGAATGTACATTGAGCACGGACGTGCCCAAAATGCAAACAATTGACGTATTGAACCGTCAGAAGTTGAAACGTGAACAGAGGCACATGTTGTTTTTTGATAGCACAAATCCCCCTCCGGAAGAACTTGAGCTGATAAAGTCAAAACTACTGACAAGAAAGGGGCCTAGGTACAGCATAATCCTTTTGATGAATAATTTTACGCAGAGCTCTCTCTCTTTAATAGATCACGTCGAGGAGACGCCAAGCGGCTTAACCACACCTTAGTCGAGCTTAGGCCAACGCGAGCGTAGAAATACTAATACAAGGCAAGTGATACAGACCCTCTAGGAATCTAGATGTTTGCCAAGTTTGAAGAAAACCAATGCTCGCGGTCAATATAAAAAAGTTTTGTGAAACTCAAGTATGCTGCGCTGTCCGTTTTTAATGTGTGTGAGTGAGACAAGGACAAGGTCGCAGGAAGTCGCTGGATGCAGGCCGCTTCCAACAGGTCGACGTGGAGATTCTTGGAGGAGGCCTATGTTCAGCAGTGGACTTCCTGTGGCTGAGATGATGAGTAAGACAAGTGATTGCGAGTGATTAAGAATTGTTATGAGCTACGCCAAATGGGTTTTACACACGTTGGCGCTTGCTTTAACACAGCCAACTAGATCAAGCGATACCGAGCGATGCCAACGCGAGGCGAATATGCTGTCAACATGTTGCTATTGACCTATACTTGGTAATGCTCAGCCAACGTGTAGTGCCAGCTTTAGAGTGTGTAAGTATAATAAAAATAATATGCTCATTTCAGCTCGTTATGTATAGAACTATTATGTTTTCTAGTATAGAATCACTAATAGTTCTTTCCGTATTCTAGTATTTGTCAGCGTAGAATTTTTTTTTAAATTGTAAGAGTATTTTTATATCGTATACCCCACGTACAGTCTACCAAAAAAGTAGCTAAACAAATTTATAATTTCAAAACGCCTAAAATTTATTTTGTCCGTACGAAAAACTGTTTTTTCTTCGCTAAATAAAACTTAAATCGATTTTAGTTAGTTTAGATGAAGAAAAAATAATATTTCAATTAATGTTTATGTATAGAAGCGCTTTGGAATTTTGAATTTGTTCACCTAATTTTGTGGTTGAGTGTACACAGGATACAAAGGTATGACGGTGCATATCGTTTGTATACTCGCTACATTGTTTTAGTGTTTTTTTACCATTTATACCTGCGTTACCTCTGACATCCTAATGTTACTTTAAGTTGTTTCCAACAGCCATAAACACCTCAATACCAAAGCATTATTACTTCTCTCTTACTATACGCATATTCTTTTTACGTGGGTTTCAGTTCTTATCATACACATACCTTTTAACCATTACCAACATCCATAATTATAATTTCGTAGATATTTCAGACCTTCATACCTTACCTTGCTATACCTTATTCTTATTTTTAGAATTACTAAAGTATTAGTTTGTCAGAAGTGGCATTCATAGACCGTTTGGATGAAATTTGATTGACAGAATTACAAGCAAATTTCTGCATTTACCTGTATTGCTTTGTTCTAGCTTAGTGCACTATCAGACTTATTTTTTCGAAGTTACCTTGACGCAGGCAAGGCTGCGAGCATAAACCAGTACCACAAACATACCACCACACCTTACCTTTATCTTTACCTCCACAGTTACCTGCATTATACCATACCTTTACCTCATTTTCTTATACCTCATACCATAGTACCAAGAGTAGGAATACCAAAAATGAAAATATTCATACCCAATAATATACCCACCAGTTACTGAAATATTTAGTTACTTACATTACCTTATTACCACAGTCCAAACATACCTCTTACCAAAACCGTAACCACAGGATACCAAGCAAGGCAATGTCAATTGAGCTCAAGGAAAATACGGACGCCAGGCGTATACCCACGGACACAAAAAGTTATGTGTACATTTTGTGCCAGTCAATATACGCTTACCGTCTGCTTGTCGCGCGCGGCGTGATACCGACGCTACGACCTGGGGCCGAGCCGCGGAGCATGAGATAGATCAACGACAAACTGCGCCTCTACAATGTGGCACTAAACACACAACAAGAAACTACGTTTTAATTCATCGAGACCGAGACCAATCATCCCCAAGCAACATAAAGTTGTCGTGTTTTATGCCACTTTCTAGGGCCGGTATACGAATTTCACTACAGTGTAGTGACGGCACGATACTGTAATGGTGCGATTCCACCGTGTTCTGAACTATGTGGGACAGTCCTGCACCAGAAATGTTGTTTCGGTCGACTAAACAAACAGTAAAAGGCGTTAAGAGTAAGGCACGTGCACTGCTGAAGTTGTGCACACAAGGTTTGAAAACAAATGTTCTGCATACTATTTTGGTGGAATCGCAACCTTACAGCGCTGCGAGATCACAGAGTTGCCGTTTATAGTAGCTAGTCTATTATTTAGTAACAAATAAATTATCTTACATTCGATAGATAAACCTAAACATTTTAAGGTGACACAGTATTCACATTAACAGTGTTACAATACATTTTTACTTATTATAATTATCAGTAATCAGTTTTATAAATAATAAACCTGAAATAAAGATTATAACTAACATCCTTATCATCAAATATGTATACTACTGAACACAGGCCGCCACAATTTTTTTTAAGAATCTACTGGAAGCGGGCTGTATCCAGCAGGAAGAAATATAAAGCACAATATTATAATTATAGAGGAAATCACAGCTGGCCATCTCGCCCGCAGTATTATGGTTGCCCAAAATACTGTGGGAGAGATGGCCAGAACAATACTTGCCTTTTCCCTTTCCTTTTCTTTCCCTTATTATCTTCTTCTTCCGTCCGCATTTGGCACACATGTCGTCATACTCCGTGCAGTTCTCATGGACCCATCGACTGCAAATATAGCATTGCAGCCAGTCTTCTTGGAGGTTACTTTTGTAGTAGTTTTCTCCGCATTGCGCGCAGTTATCTTGATCACTTTTCAGTCCCAAGGCTTGTGTTACGTCATGATAGCCTGATTCACTGTCTTCAGAACTGGTGTCGCTTAAACAGCTTACAGCCTTTCTTTTGCGCACCATTCGTTTAGCGGTCTTGTATATAGCGGTGTTTTTCCTATAACAAGAAAATAAACGGGATGAACATATCTTCCTTTTCAAGGGTAGGCAGAGTGGTATCATATCGAAATTTAACTAGCTATAGATGTCCTGTATCATAAACAAATTAATATGAGAAACTTAATCTCAAGAACTACTGATTCGAATTTTAAAAAACTTTTATTGTTGGATAGCCCATGTATTGTATAGGCTATAAAACATCACGGTCTGACTAATGGGAGAGGAGCCTCAATGGAAATTTTGCAAAGATGAAGGAAATTTTATTCCTTTTGAGAGTGTCCGTTGCATGGGCTGCGTAAATAGTTAAAGTCACGCCAACAGAGATATATGATGTAATTGTTTCTCTTAAAAACTTCTAACAATAATTGTATAAAACAAAATTCCCCACCGCATCTTTCTGCATGCCTGAACGCAATCCAAAAACTACTCAACGGATTTCGATGAAATTGAGTATGTAGATAGTTTGAGACCCTGGAAGGGACATAGGACAAAGGACAAAGGACATTTCTATCCCAGGAAAACTCTATCACGCAGGCGAAGCCGCGAGCAAAAGCCAGTACTAAATAAAAAGAAAAGTCCACTGTCCACTGTCACCTCAGTCCCCCCCGTGACTATGAAGGCTCCAAAGTCTTAGAAACGTCGGGAGAAAAGTAAAATATTAAAACCGCGATAAAATCCCAAAAAATGAAGTTTATATTTAAAAATAAAAGTCTTAACTGATTCATATACTCACCAACTCATCTCTGCTCAGCCAAACGTCTTGGATGTAGAAAGCTGAAACATTGTACAGATGTTTTGACATTTTCTGTGTATACATCATAATTGGACCGAGTGATGCTAAAGTACCAACTACTAAAATAACATTTGTGGATTTTTATGTATTATCACAGGATTTTTTTATGTATAAAAATATCTGGATTGGTTCACAGCTACTTTTGTATGTCAGATATAAATAGATCGGCGTGTTTTGATGAACTTTACCTAAGTATCACGTTTGGAATAATTGCGTGTTATTTTTATTTTTTGTTTATTTGTGGGTTGGTACATTTTGGCATAACTGGGTCCAATTACTAAAATGAAATATAATAAAATGAAATGAAATAATTTATTTGAACCTGTAGAATGTTATACATTATATAGATTTCAAAAGTGTTGTTCAAACACCTAAGTATATGTATTATGTTCGCGCGCCATGGACTATAAACTATTTGTATGCTATCTTAAACATTAGGAGAGCGCTATGAATATCGCGTTGCGAGGAATCGCGCATGTGTTTAGCTCGAAGCAGTTATTAAAAATTTGGCAAACAGCTCGCAGTAGCCTGATGTGACTAACCGCCATTTCCAATAAACGATCTTAATTACTTTTGACAAAAGTACAAACTTTTTTTAATTTGCTTACAAATGATTTATTTTGATTGGTTCGTATTCGGAATCGGATTTAAAATTGAGATTGGGATCGTTTATTGAAAACGGTTGTAAATGAACAGAGCTGACGTATATTGCGCTAGCCTACCAAGTATCAAATCCACGCGAAATTTAACTAAACTATGTACGTCGCGTTATTTAACTGCGAAGAGGGAAGCGACATAGCGCGAACTATTTATGTCTAGATATCGCGCTCTGCTATGATGGCATCTTTGCCCTTAATTAGTCAAGACTAAACAATTATGGTATGGTTTACAAGGTATAAGGAATGTTAAGAAAATTAATTCCTATATGAGTTATATAGGTATAGGAAAGCAATATTTAATTGACGCAATAGACTTTTACGTAGGCGGCGCTGTGAGATAAAGCTAGTATGCAATATTCATTTACTTTTATATAAGTAAACGTATGACGTTTTTTTAGAGCCAACAAATTTAATTTTTCGCTCTCTTATCGACACCTAGGTAGTTAATGCTTTGTCTATGAGCTATTTAGGATATTTTCTAATTATAAACAGCTCTAATACATCCCGGTATTAACCAAAAGGTAACGTTACTATTTTGTATATAAGTACCCGAAACCAATGTAACTGGCGCGAGAGTTTAAACAAGTTTAATAAAAACACCAGCTAACCCTGTTTCACAGGAAGGGTGGGTGCAGCCTCGGTCAATTTATAACTCCGCGAGACGCGTGACGCCTCTCGGACGACGCAACGCAAACTGCATCCGAGTTCTGACTCCCACTGATGAAGCGACAAGAAGCTGCTCCGAAATCAATATGCCCTCGAGCCTCGACATCTCACGAAGCGACGCGCACTGCGCCGAGCAAGAGCGCAGGTGCGAGCAGTTTTAGAGATGAGGCTTATTTACAATACTAGGTTTTAAAACTAGGTCTTTAAAATACGCGCATACTGTAAAAAGTGTTCTTAGATACAAGAATATAGATTTAAGGGTGTAGTTCGTCACCTTCTGGGTCTTCTGGCTCGATAATCTTCCGCTTCAGATTCCAATAAGGAGTTTCTGTAGTGCTCTTTTTCCACTGTGTTCTTCAGTTGCTTCATGGGGTAGTTTTCCAGCTCTGCATCTGCCATCATTTTCACGTAGTTCTCAATAATGACCACGTGTGCAGATGTATCAACCTACGAAATCTAGAAGTTCTCTCAGTCCAGAGTTTGGTGTTTGGCATATGTAATGATCGCGTAATAAAAGTCTGGATACCTTGCTTGTTATAACTTAATGTGGGATACCTAGTTTTGAACTCTGCTAGTTAGGGGTTTTATTGCTGGGCCGAATTCCAAGTAGGCTCTCAAACTAACCGGGAATCTTCAAGGTTTTACAGTGGAATTTGATTGACTTATCCATGTATTTCATGGCATACAATGAGGCATATTTCCAAACTGTTTTCACTTGTGTTAAGACCTTGATCTCAGTTCCTGTTTTCTCTATGGTTAGCGCTCAGCTGCCGAGCCACGATTGCACGACGGAGTGAATCCCTCCCTTCATGAGGTTTGCCCAGCAGGATTATGCTAGGTCATGCACAATCTAAAAAATATCTGCGGTATTGAGGTTGGAGACTGCTGTCTTCCATCCCTTGGAGTAAGCAACGTGATTTGGGGTTATGATGGATTTTGCGAGAGTGTTCTTCGTTAACATCTCATGTCTTAGGTGACAAACTCCGTTCAGTATAAAACAGTGACTTTAATTCAGCTCACCGATTCATCTCCCAATCCTGGTGCTACTATTAGTAATGCGTGATCTCATCGCTTCAGAATATCATTTATATCATTCGATATTAAATCGACCGTCGAGTCGTCGATTCATCATTCAAGTGGATAAACAAAATTATGGATTCATTGTTTATGTTACTTTGTAATAAATTTATTTTACTTTGTAATAAATGTGGGGTACACGACCGGAATCTGATTTCAGAAATGTTGTTTAGCCAGTTTTTACTTTAAAGGTTATATGAGGAGAAATATTTAGTTTCAAAAGAAAAGCGGGACAATACTGGCGATAGGAGGTTAAGAATTGTACGAAATACCTTTACGTATACTATTTACAAAAATACTGGACTCAAATACTTGGTATTCGAGTCAGGTATTTTTAAGTACTGTTATTTAAAAGCCCATATGCCCCATCCCTAATTCCGTTGCACTCCGTAAGCCGCGGGTCACGGCATGGCGTGCGCCGCCTTTTGTTATGTAGCCAACTATCAGGAACGTGGGGAGTCTCGCCTGACATTTCAGTTACTGTATGTCAGTACAATTTTTTCTGTGCTCGCAGATCTCCGGGACTAAGCAAGAAATAGAGTACACTCCCATGTATGGAAAATGTTCAAAGTAGCTTATGGTATTTATTTTTTGGAAGACGGAAGCGCTCCACAAAACCATTTATGCTATGTTAGCGAATCTATTTTTGTAATTATCTTTCGATTGCACAGCGAATAATTCAGTATTAAACCGTATTTCATTTTAATGTTATTTTATTATTTGTATGATTAATGAAGCCATGGCGTCTTTGAATGTTAATTCATATCTCCAGACAGAACATGGCGATGAAGTACACAGCGGTCCCTAAAACCTGTTCCTTCAGGCTTGCAGCTGCGATTGTAGTTTTATTATGACAGTATTTTCGACATCACTTATGTGTCACAATGTAACTATACGTACGACACATTGAAATGAAATTTAAAAAATACCTTTATTTTGATGAGCTTTGGTGACAATAAACAAAGAGCTAAATATTCTCGTTTTATGTTACCTATTTTCCAATATGTCTAAGTTGGCAATCTGAAAGTCAGCGCAGGCCTAGCTTGAGGCGTTCGTCGTACGTCATAAATACTAAAATCATGAACAGATACTTCATAAAAGTATTATATACATACGCAAATTCAATACGGGAAATAATTGTGTGGAACTTGACGTTTGTCACAAACATGATTGCGGTGTTTAATAAACGCTGCGTAATACTACTTACACTGTAAATACGTGGACTACCTCACTAATATTTGCTGTATGCAAGCAAGCTATTCTGAGGTATAAACCCACCTTGTTCATGCATTAGATAGGCATACGTTGGAAACCCAACTTTGCCCATTCAAAAATTCACCTACACGTGAGTGCACGTGAGAAATATTCACCGTGCACCGGCTGATACCCTGACTGAATGGCGACGCGTATGCAGGCCCTTTTATACGCAGGCACAACGAAACGATAGCGCGATTTACAAATGTGAGAGCGCCATCTATTGATGATTTTAGAACCATTGAAACCCGTACTCCGCATGTACAGACTTGACGTCGACGAAACAGCGGGACTTTATTATAATTAGCAACTGCTTATTTTAATAAATATGTAATATTATACTGAATACGAACTTTAATTTCGAATGGATATATGGACTTCATACTATTAACAGAATGTAGACTTGAAATTTGTACGTATGATCGTAACGCTGTTCGATATGAATGTAATCGAATATTAAACGGACAAGTAAATAATCTCAGATTATTCTAAAATTAATATAAAAAAACGAACAGTTTTTAAAAATTATAGTGGTTCCAAATCAATACCATTGTGTTTAGCAGATTTCCTGAGCTGTATATTCAATGTACGTTAGATCATATGTTGGGTTGGACAACGATATGTTGTCTTACTTCGGAAACGCATGACAACATGAAAACTACTCGAGCTAGTGCGCCAGAAATTACAATAAATAATATTCCGTACGTTAATTTTTTTATAACAATTGACATTTTAGTAAAAGGAAAATAACTAACCAGCCTAATTGAAAATTTGATTATTTTCGAAATATTCTCGATGACGTTTCCTACAATATATATTGTATGGGAAAAGTTACTGCTAATTCTAATGTTACAAGTACTCAAACTTTCTCTAAGAACGTTTCAAGGAGTCTTAAGTGATACTTAGGGTCAAATCATACTAGCACAGAGTCGTAGCGCAAAGAAGCGTTGATTGATTATCAAATTAATTAATTAATAGTTAGCACGAATGTTCGCGTTCTCTCGTGGTTTCGTGCTTATTTGCGCATTTTTAATATTAAGTAGTAGTAGTCGTAGTTAGGTGTTAGAACTTCCGAAAATGACTTCGTACCAAACAGCGCTAGACACTCGTAGATTCGAGAATTCACAATATTTTCATAGAAATATGTGCATTGGGTTTTATATTGAATTTTAGATTGAACTATAGCCTTCGCACGGGCAGTGGCGAAACGTGAAATTTTCGAAAGGGAACCCGACGTACTATAAGTACTAATTTGCATGAATCCGGTCTGCAAATAATTCTAATGATAATTAGATTCTACACAAAGGGAAATCGGCAGGAATTGGGTTATATGGACTTCTCGCCGCTAGCACTTGTATGAATTGCCTCTTATAGACGACAGCACTGATTAGTATAAATTGTTATGTATTTGTGTATGTAATTTTTTTTACACACTACATATTCTCTAAATCTGAACGCAGATCTTAATATCATTAAAAGTAATGGAACCGTTCTAAGAAACTTTTCTTGGAATTTCTGAGGGTTTTATCTTATTTTAAGAAGCTTGGAGTAATTTAACGTATCGCTACGTACCATCGTACGTCTGCTTTTCGTGTTCACTCTCTTTTCACTATATCAAAATATTTTTTTTATTAAAACCCTATTTTTTATTAGCCCTTTCCGACGCAAGGACCGACAAAAAACTATTTATAACATAGCTGTTTTTATTGGCGGATCTTAAATATCCAACCTGCATGATGACAATGTTAAAAAGGAACTGCTTATTGCCATTTATCGGTCTAATTTTACAGTCCTGACTAGACCAAAAACGTAATGTCACTTTTCTCGAGCTGGGGATCGAACCCGGTCCCTTGGAACGGGAGTCATATTATAATACAACTATGCCAATAAGGCTGCTAATAAATATTATAATGCGTAATTTAGGTGTGATCTCCACAGTCAGGTTGGCCGAGTGGTCTAAGGCGCCAGACTCAAGTTCTGGTTCCCGAGAGGGAGCGTGGGTTCGAACCCCACACCTGACATCAGGACCTGCTCTGTGGTCTGGCACATTTTTTGTTTTAACCAAGCTTTTTGTTTATTATTTAGTTTAATGACAATCGTGTTTTATTTATATGTATATCCTTTCTATATCGATGATAACATAGTATGTATTACTTTATATTTAACATAAGTCTATAACGTTAGAAAATAATAATAAATAAATTTCAGCAAATAAATAATAAACGTAGGAGAAATATACGCTACCGATGCAGACGGTATAAATATATATTATAATCTATACTAATATATTATATAAAGAAGAGGTTTTCTATAAGTTTGTTATAATCTCCAGTACAGCATGATTTGAATTTACCTGAAAAATACCAACGAGCTTTTATCAGAAAGATATTACTAAAATTTGACTACCAATTTATTTTTGTATATTTAATTTCACTTTTAGTTGTCATCGTTCCATTCTAAACTATTATTTTAAATATTACCTACAATGGGCACGGCCCTACAGTTATAAAGGAAATTGTGCTACGGAAGTGCTACGTCGTAGCTGTGGTGGTGCTACGATTCTGAAGCGTAGCATTTTACGCGCTACAACACGTGAGAACACATTTTACTGGGCTTGACAATAAATTTTCTTTTTCTATTAACGGTATTCGTACTTGTAGGTCCATATCATATCTCTCTCTATAGAGATAAACAGAGTTATGTGTAGCTTTATGTTCTGGCAAATTAGCATCATGTGTACGTGTATAAACTGGCAGTCTTATCAACTTTATTTTTATTTGATGAGTTAATTCCAACCTAATTGGTTAAAATATTTTGCGGTAAAGTGGTTGGATATTTATTATAAAGATCTTAAATTTTTTGGAGTACAATATTTTGGGATTTACAGTATTCACTCTTCTGTCTTTTTTCATGCCAATAAAATATCAGGCTAGGTAGACCTGACCTGACATATTGCTTTTATTTGGCTTTAAAAATACGATATCAAAATGGTATGTAAGGTGCGGTTGCAGGCATATATGGAATGCACGTTTTCCTAACTCCGTCGGCAAACTAAATTTATCAACAGGTGGGAGGGAAGACTGTCTTGTTTATAAATAGATTTCTTTCCATTTTCCCTTAGAGATCAGTGGCGAAGGGTGGAATATTTCAAAATAACCTGAGGCAAAAAGATTGATTTAGTTAACATATTATCGTCGTCAATTTAATAGAAAAAAAAGCTAAGACAAAACATAAGCTAACCTAAAAGGGAAGCCGGTACTAATTGGATTGTATGGACGCTTCGCCACTGTTAGAGATAGAGTAATGCCTCCGAAATTATGTAATCTATGTATTCTTGGATCGTCAGATATTATCGTATTTCCTTTACGAATTAAGATAAATTAATAAAGCTAGCTATTAGCCATAATAATAAAACCGCCGGCGACCGGGGTCTTGAGCTTCGCCATTAGAGGGTCATTAATTTTTTTGTGTTTTTTATTAAATGTATATGTAAAACTGTAAAAAAAAACCTTTAAAATAAAGAGAATTGACCATAATATTATTATAATTGTACATACCTACATATATGATTTTTATTATTTAACCTAATAACTTTTACCACACATTGTTGTGTTTATAAAGTAATGCTCACCTTACACGAGAATACGCAATATATAACATTTCGTATACGAAAAAATAAGATTTTAAGTCTTTACCTAGGTTTTAAAATACGGGCCTCGCCTAGTTTGGAAACCCCTAGTAATTGTATGTATAAAACAATTATTCTTTATTTTAGTTAAAATAAAAAAAAATCGAAAAATAATATCCAACTAATTCAAAGGTTTGGCCTTGAGGTTTGTGTACATTCTTTTCTGCTTTAATATTAGTATTATTTTCTAATCATACAAGAAACTGTATACATTTTCTATATGTTTATTTTGTTTGGAACTTACACTTTTTTATTTTACACCTAGATGCTGATTCAAATTTAGTAACTAGACTGATAAAGATAGCTTCATTAGCCTAATTTCTAAAACTACATCAACATGATTATTCTATATGAGGCGGGAAAAGCTGTATAATTTTAAAAAATCAAATGAAGTTGGCGTCAACCTTTATATGCGTCAAAACCGCGCATGCGTACTCAAAGTCCGCACTCTACGCATGCAAGCACGCACTAGCTGCAACATCACACCGAGTTAAAAGAATGGCTATACGTTTCCATATATATTATAATTTTCTTTGGCTATACGGTTCTGAGGCTGAACACGAGGATTCCACGGAGCATGCGCAATATGGCAGTATTTTATAGGGCAGACGCTGTGTGAAACTGGTTTGGTGTTGTTTGTGCTTATTACACCTCCAATAGCCTGTTCGTAGAAGTTCATATACTGCTTGAATACGAAATGCCCGCATCTTTCAAATGCTTTAACTTTTTAACATTTTCTAGAGATTAAATCTAAATATTTTATCATTCAACAGGTTTGCATGTTGATATTATTTTCGCTTGGCAATATATCATAAACATAAAAAATATCGATCTAATATTATGAAATAAGTAAGCACAAATAATTTTTCATAATAATCTGTTATGATAAATTGAGGAAAGCCGTTTACTCCTATTTTTTCTATTCCAGTTATTGAAAAGTCGTGAAACTAACAATTTAGTCAGACTATAATTTATTTGATGAATAACTGACAATTTAATTATAGGTCCCATATCTTTTTTTAATTAACAAACAACACGAGACTTAACTTATTAGCTTTTTGAAATTTGATCTAAATTTAAACATAACAAAGCAAGTTTGCCAGTCTTCGTTATTATATTTTCTCTCACGAGAGTGGGTTATAGCACCTGTCTACAAATGACCTCGCATACCATGATGACCTCTAAACCAACGTTTAGAGGTCAACTGTACTCAAATTTTCAATGGAAAGTATTCATAATTAACTAAATGATTTTATTTTTATATATAGCTTAAACGGTCATCTACAACGATTCTATAATTTTTATATTTATCAATTAAAAATCTTTATAAAATGATTAACATGTAAAGTGGCCTCAAAAGTAGACGCAGTAATATAGACGCCTTTAATAGTAAAAGAATGTGTAGGGGAGTATCTAGGGCACTGAAATGTCTACCACCATTCAAAACGCTGTCGCAAACTGTACTGTAGATAAAAATGTCTTCAGCGAAAGAAATATAACAGGTTGTCTTTGTGCAAGAATCGAACCTATCGTTTCTATTATTGTATACCGACTCATCGCAGTACTGTGAAGTAAGTACAAGTTATTTTATTGATTTAACTTTCATATTATACATACGTACCTACTCAGCATATAAATCAACCCTTCCTTGACTGTTCTCATTAACAAATAATAGTAACGAAAATATCACGTGATGGGATTACCGCATTTAAGTCACAAGCTTTAAGCTCGTTTTCCCGTGCACGAAAATGGTTTTCGGACGCAAGGGATAAATTATTTCGACCATGCACTTGGGTGGTCCCATGGTGTAGTTGGGATAGCACACTTAACAGCCTATGGTTATTGAGAGAACCGAGTTCAAGTCTCGGTGGGGCCACCTCACTTTTTGACAAATTTTGTTTTTTATTTATAAATTTTACGAATAACTTCGTATAAAATGTATCCGAAGTAATTCAAATCACAAAGGTCGTTGGTTTACAGATAGTTGGTTTTACAATTAATAAATAAGCATTTATTGCAGAATTGTGAGTGTCTAAAAATTTTAAATAGACATATGGGGAATGGAAATAGGCCTTTGGCAATTCTTATGTCTAAGACCTAAGTTCAAGTTCTAAGTCGACGACAACATGAGACTGAAACTTTAGTGAAGGTCAAAGCTATTCAACTATAAGTTAGTAATAGAACTTGTATTGTATAGTGTGTTTACTCACATAATAATTAAGTTCACAACGTAATAACAATTCAATGTGCATTTACGGCTGAAAATAATAAAAATATACTCTACATACGCTTTAGGAATGAACAGACAGAAAATAAGTTGATTAACCTAAAATTATTTTTAATTTCACTGTTTCCTTCAATAAAATATATTAGTTAAATCGTAATTATGACAACAAGCGATGTTACCCGTCGCCTGTCGCTATGGCGACACATTTTGACATGTTTTGACATAAATTATTTGTCGTGTTTATTATTTTACTATCATTAATTGTCCATCAAATACTAAGCTATAATTATGTACTAAGCTAAGATTTATATTTAATTACAAGCGCTTAGTTATCCACACGCAAAACTAATTTTTAAAGAAGCAAAATGGCCTGTAGTAGAATATACAAAAAATCAAAACGAATACATAAGATCTTTTAAATTTTTCAATCACATGGCCGTATTACCAAAATCGCCAAATTACATGTTCCTAATTCCAAAACAAGGTATTAATATAAGTTTTTATTCAAACGTGTATTTAAAAATCTTTACAGTTCATTAAGAGTTATTATATCACTTAAAGAGTTGTTAATATTTATATATATATTGCTTAAGATTATTGGACACTAAATAGGTTTTATTTATCTCTATCAGATGCATACATTAGCAATTTATCTTAAAGGGCTAAGTTGTCCCTTATGCCCACTATAGAGCTTTGTAGAATTGTGTAGCTGCATGTAGGTACCAACCGGGATAGTACCGGTTATATTGTGTTTGGAGAGACCGCTGGCTACAATCCTCAGTGGTTCGCTTCGCGTCGCATGGTGAGGTGGTGTAAACAAAATTAAACACTTAATTTTAAATCATTAAACGTAAATATCATTAAAATATCTAGTGTTGATATTTCCAAAATCATTTCAAAGGTATAAAATACAGCGCATAATAAAAAAATGCAATTAGTTTTTCATTTTGTTTCGTGTGCATTTATTTTCAAAATACTAAAGGTTCTGTATGTTGCGTGCAACGTGTCTGCAGAAGAAGCTGCCTCTACCTTTTAATCACCAAGAGTCAACGTGAATATGGTCAAAAATATGGTGCTATGTTCCTAAAGGTAATTAGTAATTAGGTACAAAAATAACTACACTTCCAGTATTTATAACTCTAAAATATCTGTGTAATGATATGAGCCGTGTACTATTTACTTTTGCGCCGCTTCCTGGGTAGTGAAGTCCCACTTAAGTAAGTAAGGAGGGTGTAATGATATGAGTGATGTACTATTTACTGTTCTACCGCTCTAGGGAAGTCCCTACCCGCTTAAGAGGGGGAAAAAAACGAAAGCTCAATTTCCCATGGTATCAGTACTGGCAAGGTAGTTCTTAAGATATAACCTAAATATGGTTTGCAATCTTTTAATAGTTTCAATTTATCTATTCATAGTTTATTAAGTCAACGCTCGAATTCATATTGTTAATAGCCTAACTAAACTAATCAGTCACAGCTGATTGGGTGTCACTTTTGATTTTTCGTTTTAAGTTGACGTTGTCGGTACAAGATATTAGTTATATATTTTACTACAAAATAGCGAGGTTTTTTATAGTTCTGACGAGGCTATATATATCATATTTCTACTTTTTAGAACAATACGTCACTCTAGGTTATTACAGGTATTACTTTTTTAATACATTCAGTAAATTAAATAAATAAAGGAATAAAAGCTACATTACTCCTGAGAACTACGGGATATTTTTTATCCCTGAAATTTTTTTGACGCGGTCAGTGCCGCGGGTAAAGCTCTGTTGCATAAAATATATAAATCTAGAGAATCGACAACGATATATCGGAGACGATACGATACTGCTCCGAAAGTATTGCAAACACCCTAGTCTAACAAATGTTCGGATTTATTATCGTAACCAAAGACTAAGTTTATGTTTTTATTTCGTTGTTCGGAGTGAATGATAAGTGCTGAATTCATAAAATAAACAAGTATTCTCTATGGAGTCGTTATGACAAGACATAAGTGTCATAAATTGGTAGTTGTCAGATATTCAGCGCGAAAGTTTAAAACTTCTCATTTATTGTTTTGTCTGCTATTATTTCTTGATATTGGAAAAATCACCGATAAATAATTGGTGACAGCCATAATTTAGTAAAGAAAACCTTCAGAGGAATTTTGATACATTTGTGTTTTACAGCGGGAAATAATAGTAAGTATTTTTACAAATTATAGTAGTTTCGAGTATAAAATTATGTTTTAAGTATTTTATTTTTTTAGATTAAGTATGTCTCAAGCTTGCAGTGCGGACCAGCTAAACGTTTTATTAAATTTCTTGCACGACAACAAAGAATTAGCCAGGGGCATGCTCAGGACGAGTGACGGCAGGGCTCGAGCAAAGCGATTGTGGAAGATTTCGCAGTTGCTCAATTCTCTGGGTGGTAGCATAAAAACTGTGCAACAATGGCAAAAGGTAATGACTATCCTGTTTGTTATATGCTAAGCTTTTAATTCCACGATACGGCATATACATACCTACTTACACAAATAATATAATATCATTTTAGGTGTGGACTGACAGGAAATACTTAGAGAAAAAAAATGCAGCAGCTGTGCGCAGAGACCACACAGGGACTCGACGTGGACCTTCTTCTGCTTCCCTTGCTCAGTGGGAAATACGGGTCCTCGAAATAATTGGTGAGGGATTTGGTGGACCACAAACCACAGGTCGTGTGCCAGCCTTTCCCATAATTGTAAGCATTTTTATAATCATGTTAAGCTACAGGTCACGGTTAAATGTTTATAAAAACAATATTAGAATGTATTTAGTTGGTTGTTAAAATGTTTTTGAGGTAGTGTTCTAACTTACCTAGAGCTTAGTGCCATGTTAAAATAATAAGAAAAGTTAAAATATTAAATTTTTCTATATATTATTATTAGTAATAGATAATTATTTGGTTAACACAATTTAATTGAAGAGGTAAATAAATATGAAGTGGAAGAGAGTGCACCGTCACAACCACCACCAAACACTCTGGACAATACTGATCCTGGGGATCAAAAAAACTCAGGCAATACCTGCTGCACCATCCCATATTACTCGTGAGTATCTATTTTTAGGTATGTTATAATTATTTAGCTGTCGATATATTTAGCTCACACTATAGGCCTAGTACTTACTCGGACAGTGTGTTTCTAGGTTTGAATCCACGAGCAGAAAATTACATTTGTAGCAATTTTTATATACACCTAAGTCGCTTAGAACAAAAATTTTGATGATAATACAAATGTATGAGAATGTATTTATAATAAAAAAGATTTATAAAGTTATGATTTCTTTGTTTAGTTCCTCCCCGGCTCCTAACCAGAATGCGGCCAACGCAAAGTAGTAGTATCACTAAACGATTGTTACAAGTGGAAGAAGAGAAAACCACTGACTGACTAACATTGATTTAAGGTTGTGGGGAATAGAAAAAGCAATACTAGAATTAGTAAATTTATCAAAAAACCAACCCAACAAGTAAGTTGGGTTTGAACTTTTTTTTATTCCGAACAATCTTATTAAATCAATGTTAGTCAATAATATAATTGTTTTTCGTTTTAGTTAGTATACGAAAAATATAACTTTATTTTATTGTTAACTTAGGGAACTAAAGCTTTGGTGTGTTTAATTTAATAATATGATAATTAGTATAGGTTTAAAGAAGCCATTTCTATGTCTATGTTTGTTCCAGATTAATGCTAGAAAATAAGTATTAATTGTTTTTATTTCATCATCATCAGCCCTGTATTATATACCGTCCCACTGCTGGGCACGGGCGTCTTCTACTACTGAGAGGGGACTAGGCCTTAGTCCACCACGCTGGTACAGTGCGGATTGGTAGACTTCACACACCCTCAAGATTCTTGTAGAGAACGTCTTAGGTATGCAGGTTTCCTCACGATGTTTTCCTTCACCGTTAAAGCAAGCGATAATTCACTAAGAATACATACATAATTTTTACAGAAAAGTCAGTTCTGTGTTTGGGATTTTAACCTGTGGACATTCGTCTCGGCAGTCCGTTCCATACAACTAGGCTATCGCCGTTATCGTTTTTCTTTAGTTTTAGTGTAATGTAAAAATATTAATAACAACATCATTTTATTGTTATTTTATTTGTATATTTTTCATTAAATGACACTTTGATAAGGTACATCAACAGCAAAACACCACTTATCTAACATTTTGAAATGCTAATAGAAGTAATATCTTTCAAATACAAAGATAAATAAATAAAATAATAAACTGGGTATTTGAGTATGATCCCGATAGTAAATTCTCAAGGAATTATTGTTTGACCAAGGACTTGTTAAAGAAAAGCAAGGATATTGGGAGGTTTACGCGTCTCGTCGTATATACTTGCAAACAAAAAATAATTTAAGGTGTAAAAATTGGCAATTAGATAGATGATCATAATACATTAAGATTAGTATGAAGTTACATTTAATTTTGTGCAAGTTGAATAACGATACTATTTCTCATAGCTTGCCCTCTTCTTAGCGCTACTATATTATTAGTATCCTGGGCTGCAGCTAAAGGTAGTGGCTGTCGTTGCTGGTCCGATATTCAATTCCATCTCTAACGCACACATTGTGAGGGACATAGCAGGCAATAGTAATTTTGCCTGCTGTATCAGACAATGGTGCATTTCCCGAGCTGAAAGGATGCATCTAAACCGTCCCTTTAAAATACCAAAGGTGCGTTCGATGGAGGCCCTGGTTCGTTTTTGTGCTAAGCTAAAAAGGCCTTCAGGCAATTCATTTGCCACATCAACAAACGGAGTTATTAAATAATTCCTCAATGGGTATCCAGAGTCTCCTGAAATAGAAATTATTACAATGTATTTAAAAAAACAATTTTATAACGCGCCCGTATTTTCGAAAACGCCGAGCGGGTCCCGCCGATGCGCGAACTACTGCTCATATAGCTTTTTTTTTTTTTGGTTACGCGGAGAAAGTCCCTTATTACTACCGCCCAGCCTACGTGGCCCCTATTAGTCGTCTCTTACGACAGGCAGGGGATACCGTGGTGGAATTCTCCAGACGCCCCTATTCCACAGGACGGACCGATCATATAACTTGATGTATATTGTGTTCTCTATTTCATAGACTTTCTTAATTAATATTATTATTTGTCATGTGATATTAATGTTAGTCGACCATTCACAAAGAAAAAACTTGTTATATTTTTCTTTTTATTATGACTGTCTAAGTGGCGTAGTTGTAATTGTCACGATACGAATACGACTACAGCGCTGAGGTCCTGGGTTCGAATTTCGGGTCGGGCCAAAATAATTGTTTTTCATCTTAACAATTACTTAGTCGCAGCCCGGAGTCAGAAAGTTGGCGGTGTTATACCCCGTGCCTCGGAAAGCACGTAAAGCCGTTAATTCTGCGCCTGATCTCTCCGGTCATGTCGGATTGCCGTCTCATCGGACTATGAGTGAAGGAAAAGACAGTGCACCCGTGCGCACTGTAATGTCTCCTGCGTACTTCGCTGATCTCCATTGAGATTGGCCACCGTGGCCGAAATTCGGTTCGGGGGATCCTTATGTAGGTACATACCAAGTGAATACGCGATTGCTCCTTGCTCACTCATTTTGCAGGTGTATTTTTATATCTGAGTTGTTAAAAAAGCATCAAGGGTTTGACCTCCATACGATGCATCCACGTTTAAAATAGAATAATCTGCATATCTGTAATAGTGTATTACCAATTAAGTCTTTCTAATTATTTTTTATCATAATTAAAACTAATAGAAATTAACTAACTATTTGCACATTCAAAGAATGGTAAGATTTTCTCTTACAAAACCTTTCTTCATGGTGCTTCGGTTTAATAACAGCAATATGTGTGCAGTCTATGCATCCTCATAAACCAGGGAATCCATATTTATTGTAAAATCTGTAAAATGTAATAATATAAATGAAATATAATCCAGGGACTGCCTCGGCGGCATAGTAGTATTTTGGTGCGAGTACAGTACTCTACTAGGTTTCAAGTTCGAATTCCATGTCTAATCTGGATTTTGTGCCCGAAATGGCGATAGCCTTGCCCCCCTATACGTCATGAGAAGGAACACACTGATGATATATAATATTATGTGCTGCAACCGGGGCAGGTCGCTAGTATAGAAAAAAATTAGCAAAAGATTTAACCTATAAACTCTTCTTAGTAATAAAATATGTATCCTAGTAATGAGACTTGATCGTAAGTTTTTTGAGTAAAGTGTATAGTAGTGAGTAAATAATTACTTACCTTGACTTAATCCTAATTCGGTCATCACTGGTCTGTGGGAATTTTAGATATTTTGCTACAATATTTGGCTCATTTAAAGCTACAGTAACTTCTCTTATGCACCTTGACACAGTTTGTTGTGCCATAGGTGCATCAGTATTGTTAACAACAGATCCCTGGTAGCTGCCGCAGGCAAAGCAGTTAACAGCAGTCAAAACCTTCAAAAACTGCATTATCTTAATTAATATAACTTTAAAAAATAAACACATATAAAACATATTTTTTGTAATAATAATATCAGCCCTGTATTGTATACTAGCCCACTGCTGAGCACGGGCCTCCTCTTCTACTGAGAGGATTAGGCCTTAGTCCACCACGCTGGCCTAGTGCGGATTGGTAGACTTCACACACCTTCGAAATTCCTATAGAGAACTTCTCAGATGTGCAGGTTTCCTCACGATGTTTTCCTTCACCGTTAAAGCGAACGATACATTCACAAAGAATACACACATGATTTTAGAAAAGTCAGAGGTGTGTGCCCTTGGGATTTGAACCTGCGGACATTCGTCTTGGCAGTTCGTTCCACACCCAACTAGGCTATCGCCGCTTTTTTTTAATTTTTTGTAGATTACCTTAATCACTGGGTCAATACCGAACCGATTTTTTTTCCGGGCAGCAAAGGCACAATATCCTTGCAAATTTCCTCCACGAGGCCCTTGGTCAAATGATAATTTCTTGAAAATTCACTATCAAGGATAATACTGTAGTCAAAATGTTCTCTTATTCTTTGCCTTCTGCTTCGACGCGCCACATTTTCTTCCCTGGGGGCTTCTACGGTTAATAGCAACCTCGCCATTGCACAAATTGGAAATATCCAATTCCCCATTCTTAAATACAATACCCTACGTGGAATATCTTATATACTATTATATAAAGCTGAAGAGTTTGTTTGTTTGTTTGTTTGAACGCGCTAATCTCAGGCACTACCAGTTCAAACTGAAAAATTCTTTTTGCGTTGGATAGCCCTTTGTTCGTGGAGTGCTATAGGCTATATATCATCACGCTATACCCAATAGAAGCGGAGCAGTAATGGCTAATCTCAGGAACTACCGGTCCAAACTGAAAAATTCTTTTTGCGTTGGATAGCCCTATGTTCGTGGATTGCTATAGGCTATATATCATCACGCTATACCCAATAGGAGCGGAGCAGTAATGGCTAATCTCAGGAAATACCGGTACAAACTGAAAAAATCTTTTTGGGTTGGATAGACCTTTGTTCGTGGAGTGCTCTAAGTTATATATCATCACGCTATGACCAATAGGGCAGGGGCAGTAATGGCTAATCTCATGAACTACCAGTTTGTACTGAAAAATTCGATTTGTGTTGGATAGCCCTTTATTTATGGGGTACTATAGGCTATATATCATCACGCTATGACCAATAGGAGCGGAGCAGTAATGAAACATGTTGCAAATACGGAGACAATTTATTAGTTTTGTGGGCTTCCGTTGCGAGCGCTGCGTAAACGGTTAAGTTATGCAAATGATGTATGACGGATTGTTCCTCTTAAAAGTTCTATAAAAATATATTATAAAACAAAGTCCCCACTGCATCCGTCTGCTGAACGTCTTAAACTCAAACGCAACGTATTAAGATGAAATTTGAGTATGGAGACAGTTTGAAACCCTGGGAAGAACGTAGGCTCCGGGAAACTACTACTTTTATAATGGGAAACTTTAGCCTGAAAAACTTTACAAACGCGGGCGAGCCGCGAGCAAAACTAGTAATTAAATAATACTAACAAGATTATTTCACATTTTAATAATCCGATAGTTATTTGACAACGTATCTAATGACAATTCATTACAAATTCTTCGTAATAATAAACTGCTAAGTTTATGGGATTAACTAAGGAGTTTGTTACATTTTGTCCCAGTTGACAAATTAAATGTGGAATGATCTCAAATCTTTCGGAGTGCAAGGCTCGGAGCTTCAGAAATAGCTTCGATATTTTTATTTGTGGGGCGTATACCGTTCTTGTCAATAGTATGTCCTAGGAATTCTATTTCTTCTTTCAGGAAGGAGCATTTTTTTTTAGATTTACCTTAAGTCCTGCTGTCTGTGAGCGTTCGAAAATTTGATTTAAAGTGTATAAATGTTCATCAAGTTCTTTCCTGCCACTGCAATATCATCGAAATACACCGCCACGCTAGGTATCTCTGTTAGAAGTTGGTCGAGATAATGTTGGAAAATTGATGGTGCAGTAGAAATTCCAAAAGGCATTCTGTTATATTGAAAGTAATCCTTATGTGTCGATATTGTTAGATATTGTTTAGATTCTGGTGCAATTGCGAATTGTAAATAGGCATCTTTGAGATCAATTTTTGAAAACAATTGTCCATGTGCCAGATTCTGTCGTAGTTACAAAAGTGGTACAGGGTGTAAATGTTTAACAAACGGGGTGAGCTAAATAAAACCGTTTAATTAAAAGGAATTCACAGTGGTTTTATAGTCTCTAAGTCAAATCGAATGTCACCGTTTGGATTTACGATATTGACAGTGGGTATAGCCCACTCTACGGGTGTAATGTTAGGGTCTATCTTGTGTATGATGCCTTCAGAAAGACGGTCTATCTCTTTTCAATGTTTTTCATTCCAAATTTAATTGGTCGCGCTGGTACTTACCAAGTGTACAGGTTCTGTTCCTGGTTTGATGTGGATGTTAACTTGATAGTTATTCACTTTGTTGATAGTTATTACACTACAGTAATGTCGACGACGGCGTAAGAGGTCAATTCAATTTCGCAATTCAATTTTTAGGGTATGGCTCCATCGTTGGCAGAGAGGATGATTTGCCTTTCCATATATATTTAATTCTCTTTTGATTTGCCTTTCCATATATTGTTACGCGCCGCTATGCCTAGTCGATGACATCGGGCGTTTCCGGAAGTATTCGGCTGCGCGGGCAGGCTGGCAGAAGATATGTCACGCGGCGACTATTCTATTATTATTCTCTCTGGCTGGACGTTGTCAAAAGAATGTCTAAAATTGTATTCTGTCATTATTTTGCTAATATAATGTTTACTGTACAAGAGCGTTTTACATTCAGAAGTGGGATTATACAAATGATAATTTGAAGTTACATTGAATTCGAATGTGAAGAGAACTATCGGAATAAATCTGTGATGAATCATTGAATGCCAAAATTAAAATTACCAGATTCTCAGATTTTTAGTTACCATGGCAACGTCTACGTCTGTTGAAGTAAATATGTTGGGAATGCATATGGAATTGATGTCTGCACATTAGTACGATTAACGACATTCATAACAAAAACTTCGTTATGCCTGCTGCTTGGCTCACTGGAGAGGTGTTTTCTTAGAAACTAAATCATTGGAGACAGGAATGACTGGAGTCATGTGAAGTCAAATTAGTGGCGCAACACTTCAGGCTGACAATGCGAACGTGCGTAACTGTTTATTTTATTTAATCTGATCTGTCTGTGGCCGTGAGCCTTTTGATAATATTCTATCTGCAGCCGTGACCATTTTGATCATATTCTGTCTGTAGCAATGACCATTCTGGTCATATTCTGTCTGTAACCATGAGCATTCTGATCATATTCTGTCATGAGCATTCTGATCATATTCTGTCTGTATGAGCATTCTGATCATATTCTGTCTGTATCATGAGCATTCTGATCATATTCTGTCTGTGGCCATGAGCCTTCTGATCATATTCTGTCTGTAGCCATGAGCATTCTGATTAGTGTTACTAGGTCCTATTTGTTTGAAATCGGGCAACAGGTAAAACAAATCGGGATCCAGGTTGAAGGTCGAAACACAAAAAAAAATACTGCAAGTCATGCTAATGTTGGTTTTCATTGCAATTTCTGTTTTAACATCGAATCATAGATCACGGTACAGTCGCGTGTCTAAACAACAGAACAAAATAAAACTATACCTACAGGGCTAGTGATGTGATGTGTTGTTTATTTTTTGATAATAATGTCTTTTGATAAATTTATTGATTTTCGGGACATTTAATGTCCCAATCAGTCGCAAATCGGGACGCGTCTCCAGAACTCTGATAACCGGGATATTCCGCGCACATCGAGACACCTGGTAACACTACGTCAGAACATACTCTGTCTGATTTGACTGCTTTATTTTACTGATCTGCTTCATTAATTCTGTTTTACTTAATTTCTTTTCTGTTTTTCTAGTTCTGTTTCTGGTTTAGTGTTTATATTTAATTATAAACTATATATAATATCTGTGAATTCATTAATCTTACATGGAAAGCTTACAGTCTGACATAAAGAGATTAAGCTACAATATACGGCAGGAGTACAATATTATGTGATTTGTGGTATACGAGGTTCCAAAATCCAGTCAACTGTGTTGATGTATAAATGCAATTTAGGAAAACAGAGTAAAGAAAATAAGACAGAGCAAACGTTGTTGTTTAGAAATGTAATATAATAATATAATATAACATACATATCTTCTGTTCCAGATACCCTCACTGATCTGGTTTGGAGCATGATAAAAAACTATTCTGTCTGTACTTGGACTCTGGATAAATTGAAAAGCACTGGCTTATTAATTGAAATGTTTGGTATTCTTACATAGCACTTACGCAATGGCTCTGAACAATTGATGCTCTCTAAGTATACTAATAAGGTACAATATGTGAGCAATATTTCTGCGAATGAATAAGGGTACAATATGGTGACTCTGAAATGGTATACTGGATTGTGTTGCCGTACTAGCTGTAACACTAAGCTTGGTTGGTTAACCTTCGCTCAATTTTTTGATAAACAGTGGGAATGGTAATCTGAGATTGCAAAAACATTTGTATTTGTCTTTGAGTATTCTTGCAATTTTGAAGTGTACCATGGTGGTGGTGGTGGTTTATTGTTGGTAATAACATTATGAACAAAAAAAAAGTAAAATATCAGATAAAACCTTACGACTGACATCTATTATACTGCTTATGATAAGTTATTTTCTGTTAACCTGTTGAGTTGTAGAAATATTTTAACCGTGGTTTTATCGAGCAGACATGCACAAGGAATTCATGTCATGATGATACTTCAGAGATGGATGTCTTCTGATTTTAGTGGGTCATTAGAAGCTGATGTTTTAATCAAATAGTTAAAAAAGTATGTTTAGAGTTCAGTTATTGTCATTTTGTATATATGTAATTATATGGCGAGAAATTACAGGTAGTGTTATAATAATAAAAAAAGTTGAAACATATTCGGTAGAAGTAGCGACGGATGTGTGCTTCAGTATCGATACTATTTACGGAGCCCAATTTACGGAATGTAAAATTGACATTACCGAAAATTATGTACAAATCCTGGTTCCGATGAGTTGCCAACATTGTGTAATGCATATGAAAATTGCTGTAGTTGTTTTATTCCATGTTGGCCATGTTCTCTCTGTGCTGGTTGTTTATATAAGAGGAACATACACGTGTAGCTAACGATGTACTATATTAGTGTAATTGTAAATCACATGTCTCCACATCGGCTTCGATCGCCAGTGACAGTTTTTATAAACACTGGGGTAACGGTTAAGTCTGCTGGTTCTCTTAGTTGAATCTGGTCCAGTGTCTTGGTTATGCCTGCGATATAGAACCACTTTAGCGAGGACTTTATAGATATTTGACATCAAGTTGTAGACCTATAGTTATTTATTCAAACTGTTAAGATTTATAGTCTTCTTAGTGTTTCTTATATTTTAAATAATATCCCATTTAGGAAGTGTCTTGACACGCGTGGCTTAACTGACTATTCGACTCATAGTTACGGGGTAGACTGCGCTTTCAATTGGTTTTCTGTTATAACAAACGAAAGTTTTGAAGATCCCGAGATCTCTGTCGTATTTTTAGTTGTTTCGTCCGATTTGATCTTGAATGTTGCTATGCTCTCTGGAGTCCGTCATTCATCGAACATATTCAGAGATTGGTATGAGAGCCCAGAAGCAGTTTCTGTATCATTTTCACACGTGAATAACCACTGCCACAGTTTACAAAGCTACGAATCTAGACTTGCTCAATTTAAAATCAGTTTTCTTGAATAAAGACGCGAGATGGCAGATATCATTTTTTATTTTTTACAAAAATGGGTTAACGTTGACATTGATAACTCTGTTTTGTTAATGAAACTTAATTTTGCTGATTCTCGTTCTGGCAACCGTCTCCATAACAGAGTGACTTTCAACTTGCCAACACGGCGAATCAATTATAGTCATCACTTGCCTTTGTGGCGAATGTATCAGTCCACAATAATATGCTTCAAGAAATTTGTATTTTAGCGGTAAAGTACCTCCAGATTAAGAAACTTGGAATAATAAATTCTGTCCCTAATTTGTGACTTCAACTAATTCGTTATTACTAATTCAAACAG